>NW_026906311.1:0-75876 GCF_033807715.1 Cololabis saira | reverse complement strand
ATGGCCTCTAGGGGGCGCCGTAAAATACGTAAACTGCTACAACTTTTGATTAGATTATCCAATTTTAACATATGAGGCATGTATGGATTCAGAATTAAAAGGAGAAACAGGTATACCAAGTATTTGGTGACCAGATTAAAAATAAATACACTTTAAGCCCAATATATTAAATGGACACAAGCAAAATTGTGCTTTTTTTGAAGATAAAGTCTGGGAATGTCCTCAAAGTTGCTATGGAACATGATCTTTAAAGTGATTGTTATTGTCACCTGCAGGACCTGAGCTGCTGTGTACTGGTTACCATGACGACTGAACCCTGGACCCAATATCAGCACACACACACGCACACGCACGCACGCACGCACGCACACACACACACACACACACACACACACACACACACACACACACACACACACATATACACACACACACACACACACACACACACACACATATACACACACACACACACACACACACACACACACACACACACACACACACACACACACACACATATACACACACACACACACACACACACACACACACACACACACACACACACACACACACACACACGCACACACACACACACACACACACACACACACACACACACACACACACACACACATATACACACACACACACACACACACACACACACACACACACACACACACACACACACACACACACACACACACACACACACACACACACACACACACACACACACACACACACACACACACACACACACACACACACACACACACACACACACACATATACACACACACACACACACACACACACACACACACACACACATATACACACACACACACACACACACACGTGTGTGTGTGTGTGTGTGTGTGTATTTTCTTCCTCAGATTACAGATCTGAACACTAACGTGTCAGAAACTTCCTGATCATTTATTATTATCTTCTTATCACGTGATTAGTTCATGAAGCAGAACAAAGATCTAAAGTTCAACAACAACAACATTTACCTTCCTCTAAAACACAGAAACGGTCAGGGTTAGGGTTAGAACCACAGAAACAGGAGAAACTGGTAATAAATTAGTTTAAACTGGTAATAAACACCTTGTTCAACAGGTAAATGTGTGTAAATCCTCCGTTATTCCGGTAAAAACCTCCTAACCCGGACTAGCAGCTCGTTATTCACCCCCCCGGGGCTAATATAAAGGTTATTTACCCCTCTGGCCGTCATGACCGCAGAATCCTGCAGAATCCTGCAGAAACCTGCAGAAACCTGCCGTCCCGGTGAGATCCCGGTGAGATCCAGGTGAGATCCAGGTGAGTAACGTTTCTGTGAGTAACGTTTCTGTGTTTCCTTCAGAACCGTCCGCTGTTCAGCCCAAGACTAACGGAGCAGCGAGATGATTCACCCCCACACACTTCCCTGGTCGTTTACACCGTTACAACAGTTCGTTCGTTCGTTCGTTTTTGTATAAAACATGTATAAAAAACATGTATAAAAAACAAGAAAAGAGATAAGAAAACAAATCCAGGTTCATTCCACTACATAAAGAAAAAAAACAACATCAAAACACATATTTCAGTTGCATGTTCGAAGAGGAGAGGGAGGAAGTATAAACTTATTTAATCCCACCCCCTTTTCACAACAAAACATTAATTATATGTCTGTATTATTATTTTATACTATAAACTAATTTGTATAAATATATATCATTTTTACAAAAATAGCTTGTTTAATACAAGATGTAAGCTCTATCATAAATATAATATAACTATGATATAAATATAATATAACTATGATATAAATAAATTAAATGTATTAAATTAAATTAAATTAAATTAAATTAAATTAAATTAATTATTAAATTTAAGTGTACTCTTAAATTAAATACTTTGTGAAAACCGTGAATGAGATGAACCTACTGGATCTACTACCTTATGTTTCAGCAGCTTGTGCCTTTAATTATTTTACCTTCTTTTCTCATAATCTTATTTCATTTTATTTGTTATTTACTGTCTGATTATTATTTAATGTCGCTGTAAAGACTTTGAATGACCTTGTGTTGGATTGTGTTATATAAATAAACTTGCCTTGCCTAAATATAACACGTATATCTAAGTATATAAATATACAAAGACAAATAAAGCTTTGATTCCGAGGGAGTTGGAGTTTCTGCAGATCTTACACGGACATGGAGACTTTATAGTTATTATTAATATTAATAATAAACCCTCTAGCGTTGCTCTCTGATCTCTGCGGAGCCGGAAGTGACGCCGACCGGCTGGAGGCGGGAGATTCTTCTCTTGACTTCCTGCCCTCTGATGAACCGTGTGATGACACGTCACAGGTCACGTGACCGGCCAGAGGGCATCGGCTTGTCCTCTTTAATCATTCAAAGTGTTTTTCTGTCTAATTTCACCCCAATCTCAGTATGTGAGTGAATAAAAAACCTTTAACTGCTACAGTACACACTGTAAAGATATAAAAAACCTGTAACTGCAGAAACAACTACAGTAAACACCGTAAAGATATAAAACACCTGTAACTGCAGAAACAACTACAGTAAACATAAAGATATAAAACACCTGTAACTGCAGAAACAACTACAGTAAACATAAAGATATAAAACACCTGTAACTGCAGAAACAACTACAGTAAACATAAAGATATAAAACACCTTTAACTGCAGAAACAACTACAGTAAACATAAAGATATAAAACACCTGTAACTGCAGAAACAACTACAGTAAACATAAAGATATAAAACACCTGTAACTGCAGAAACAACTACAGTAAACATAAAGATATAAAACACCTTTAACTGCAGAAACAACTACAGTAAACATAAAGATATAAAACACCTGTAACTGCAGAAACAACTACAGTAAACACCGTAAAGATATAAAACACCTTTAACTGCAGAAACAACTACAGTAAACATAAAGATATAAAACACCTGTAACTGCAGAAACAACTACAGTAAACATAAAGATATAAAACACCTGGAACTGCAGAAACAACTACAGTAAACACCGTAAAGATATAAAACACCTGTAACTGCAGAAACAACTACAGTTAACACTGTAAAGATATAAAACACCTGTAACTGCAGAAACAACTACAGTAAACATAAAGATATAAAACACCTGTAACTGCAGAAACAACTACAGTAAACACCGTAAAGATATAAAACACCTGTAACTGCAGAAACAACTACAGTAAACATAAAGATATAAAACACCTGTAACTGCAGAAACAACTACAGTAAACATAAAGATATAAAACACCTGTAACTGCAGAAACAACTACAGTAAACATAAAGATATAAAACACCTGTAACTGCAGAAACAACTACAGTACACACCGTAAAGATATAAAACACCTTTAACTGCAGAAACAACTACAACACCGTAAAGATATAAAACACCTGTAACTGCAGAAACAACTACAGTAAACACCGTAAAGATATAAAACACCTGTAACTGCAGAAACAACTACAGTAAACACCGTAAAGATATAAAACACCTGTAACTGCAGAAACAACTACAGTAAACATAAAGATATAAAACACCTTTAACTGCAGAAACAACTACAGTAAACACCGTAAAGATATAAAACACCTGGAACTGCAGAAACAACTACAGTAAACACCGTAAAGATATAAAACACCTGTAACTGCAGAAACAACTACAGTAAACATAAAGATATAAAACACCTGTAACTGCAGAAACAACTACAGTAAACATAAAGATATAAAACACCTGGAACTGCAGAAACAACTACAGTAAACACCGTAAAGATATAAAACACCTGTAACTGCAGAAACAACTACAGTAAACACTGTAAAGATATAAAACACCTGTAACTGCAGAAACAACTACAGTAAACATAAAGATATAAAACACCTTTAACTGCAGAAACAACTACAGTAAACACCGTAAAGATATAAAACACCTGGAACTGCAGAAACAACTACAGTAAACATAAAGATATAAAACACCTGTAACTGCAGAAACAACTACAGTAAACATAAAGATATAAAACATCTGTAACTGCAGAAACAACTACAGTAAACATAAAGATATAAAACACCTGTAACTGCAGAAACAACTACAGTAAACACCGTAAAGATATAAAACACCTGTAACTGCAGAAACAACTACAGTAAACATAAAGATATAAAACATCTGTAACTGCAGAAACAACTACAGTAAACACTGTAAAGATATAAAACACCTGGAACTGCAGAAACAACTAC
Organism: Cololabis saira; assembly: GCF_033807715.1. NCBI lineage: Eukaryota > Metazoa > Chordata > Actinopteri > Beloniformes > Belonidae > Cololabis > Cololabis saira. Next base: position 71,602 of record NW_026906311.1, on the reverse strand, counting down.
AGTAAACACTGTAAAGATATAAAACACCTTTAACTGCAGAAACAACTACAGTAAACACCGTAAAGATATAAAACACCTGTAACTGCAGAAACAACTACAGTAAACACCATAAAGATATAAAACACCTTTAACTGCAGAAACAACTACAGTAAACACTGTAAAGATATAAAACACCTGTAACTGCAGAAACAACTACAGTAAACATAAAGATATAAAACACCTTTAACTGCAGAAACAACTACAGTAAACACCGTAAAGATATAAAACACCTGTAACTGCAGAAACAACTACAGTAAACACCGTAAAGATATAAAACACCTTTAACTGCAGAAACAACTACAGTAAACATAAAGATATAAAACACCTGTAACTGCAGAAACAACTACAGTAAACATAAAGATATAAAACACCTGGAACTGCAGAAACAACTACAGTAAACACTGTAAAGATATAAAACACCTTTAACTGCAGAAACAACTACAGTAAACACCGTAAAGATATAAAACATCTGTAACTGCAGAAACAACTACAGTAAACATAAAGATATAAAACACCTTTAACTGCAGAAACAACTACAGTAAACATAAAGATATAAAACACCTGTAACTGCAGAAACAACTACAGTAAACATAAAGATATAAAACACCTGTAACTGCAGAAACAACTACAGTAAACACCGTAAAGATATAAAACACCTGTAACTGCAGAAACAACTACAGTAAACACCGTAAAGATATAAAAAACCTGTAACTGCAGAAACAACTACAGTAAACATAAAGATATAAAACACCTGTAACTGCAGAAACAACTACAGTAAACACCGTAAAGATATAAAACACCTGTAACTGCAGAAACAACTACAGTAAAGATATAAAACACTTTTAACTGCAGAAACAACTACAGTAAACACTGTAAAGATATAAAACACCTGGAACTGCAGAAACAACTACAGTAAACACTGTAAAGATATAAAACACCTGGAACTGCAGAAACAACTACAGTAAACACCGTAAAGATATAAAACACCTGTAACTGCAGAAACAACTACAGTAAACATAAAGATATAAAACACCTTTAACTGCAGAAACAACTACAGTAAACACCGTAAAGATATAAAACACCTGTAACTGCAGAAACAACTACAGTAAAGATATAAAACACTTTTAACTGCAGAAACAACTACAGTAAACACTGTAAAGATATAAAACACCTGGAACTGCAGAAACAACTACAGTAAACACTAAAGATATAAAACACCTGGAACTGCAGAAACAACTACAGTAAACACTGTAAAGATATAAAACACCTGGAACTGCAGAAACAACTACAGTAAACACTGTAAAGATATAAAACACCTGTAACTGCAGAAACAACTACAGTAAAGATATAAAACACTTTTAACTACAGAAACAACTACAGTAAACACTGTAAAGATATAAAACACCTGGAACTGCAGAAACAACTACAGTAAACACTGTAAAGATATAAAACACCTGGAACTGCAGAAACAACTACAGTAAACACCGTAAAGATATAAAACACCTGTAACTGCAGAAACAACTACAGTAAACATAAAGATATAAAACACCTTTAACTGCAGAAACAACTACAGTAAACACCGTAAAGATATAAAACACCTGTAACTGCAGAAACAACTACAGTAAACATAAAGATATAAAACACCTGTAACTGCAGAAACAACTACAGTAAACACCGTAAAGATATAAAACACCTGTAACTGCAGAAACAACTACAGTAAACATAAAGATATAAAACACCTGTAACTGCAGAAACAACTACAGTAAACATAAAGATATAAAACACCTGTAACTGCAGAAACAACTACAGTAAACACCGTAAAAATGGTGTTACATACAGATAAGTGTGTAATAACTTTAATAACACATGGATGACCTAATGATATCTATTACAGCAGGTCACGTGTTCTGGGGAGACTATTTATATTATTTTATATATAAATGAAACCAGTTTTTAATATTGTATTTATATTATTTTATATATAAATAAAACCAGTTTTTAATATTGTAGTTATATTATTTTATATATAAATGAAATCAGTTTTTAATATTGTATTTATATTATTTTATATATGAATGAAATCAGTTTTTAATATTGTATTTATATTATTTTATATATAAATGAAATCAGTTTTTAATATTGTATTTATATTATTTTATATATAAATGAAATCAGTTTTTAATATTGTATTTATATTATTTTATATATAAATTAAATCAGTTTTTAATATTGTATTTATATTATTTTATATATACATGAATTCTGTTTTTAATATTGTATTTATATTATTTTATATATAAATGAAATAAGTTTTTAATATTGTATTTATATTATTTTATATATAAATTAAATCAGTTTTTAATATTGTATTTATATTATTTTATATATAAATGAAATCAGTTTTTAATATTGTATTTATATTATTTTATATATAAATGAAATCAGTTTTTAATATTGTATTTATATTATTTTATATATAAATGAATTCAGTTTTTAATATCGTATTTATATTATTTTGTATATAAATGAATTCTGTTTTTTAATATTGTATTTATATTATTTTATATATAAATGAATTCTGTTTTTTAATATTTTTTTTATATTATTTTATATATAAATGAATTCTGTTTTTTAATATTTTTTTTATATTATTTTATATATAAATGAAAGCAGTTTTTAATATTGTATTTATTTTATTTTGTATATAAAAGAATTCTGTTTTTTAATATTTTATTTATATTATTTTATATATAAATGAATTCTGTTTTTTAATATTTTTTTTATATTATTTTATATATAAATGAAAGCAGTTTTTAATATTGTATTTATATTATTTTATATATAAATGAAATCAGTTTTTGATATTGTATTTATTTTATTTTGTATATAAATTAATTCTGTTTTTTAATATTTTATTTATATTATTTTATATATAAATGAATTCTGTTTTTTAATATTGTATTTATATTATTGTATATATAAATGAATTATGTTTTTAATATGGTATTTATATTATTTTATATATAAATGAAATCAGTTTTTAATATTGTATTTATATTGTTTTGTATATAAATTTATTATGTTTTTAATATTAAAAAAAATACAATGGAATATTCTATTATTTTCTATTCTATTCTATTCTATTCCATTCTATTCTATTCTATTCTATTCTATTCTATTCTATTCTATTCTATTCCATTCTATTCTATTCTATTCTATTCTATTCTATTCTATTCTATTCTATCAAATTCTGGGCTCTTATTTTGAAATAGAAATAGTATTTTGAAATTATTCTGACATGACACCGGAAGCGGATTGTTTTGCAGCTTCCTGTTTACGGGCGGGAAGAGCTGCAGACCGGAAGTGGCTGTTTTTAAACCTTCAGCACGTTTTTCCTGCGTTTTCCTGCTCACCTGTCCTCACCAGTCCAGCTGTCCGAGCCGGACCCGGAACTCACCTGTGCACCTGCCGGACCCGGGACTCACCTGTAGGACCTCCAGGCTGACCCCCGGGGCTCCAGCCCCCCCTGCCCGCCCTCCAGCCCTCCTCCCCGGCCACATGGAGCTGCGCTGGCCGGCCTCCAGCCCCGCTGTGCGGCTGCAGGAGTGGAGGGTGAAGCCCGGATCTCTGGTCAATGTGGACTCGGTGCTGGCGCTGGGGGTTCTGGTGGGACCTGGACCTGGACCTGGACCTGGACCTGGACCTGGACCTGGACCTGGACCTGGACCAGGACCAGGACCAGGACCCCCAGGATCCGGCCCCCCAGGTCCGGGCCGGGAGAGGAAGGTGAAGTGTGACCGCGCTGGAACCGTGAAGGAACTCTGCTGCCGCCGGGGAGAAGTTCTGGTACCGGGGTGAGTTCTGGTTCTGATCTGGTTCTGGTTCTGGTTCTTAATCGATGATAAACTTAGCTGGAAATCACACATAAATAGTGTAAAATCAAGAATGTCTAAAACCCTAGCAATATTAAATAAAACAAATATGTTTAATGTATAATTCACTCATAGTTCCATACATGACTTATTGTGTGGAGATATGGGGTAACACCTATAAAACAAATACAAACCCTATTTTCCTGTTACAGAAAAGAGCTTTAATGGTAATTTAAAACCGACTATTATGAACCAACAAATAATATTTTTATTAAATATAATACCTTAAAATTCCATGATATAGTAGAGCAGAAAACCGTTTTATTTATTTATTTATTATTTATTTTATTACAGAAACTGCTTCCAAACTGCATTCATGACCTGTTCCAGATAAAAGAAACTCTGACCTGAAACTCATGTTTGAGACGACGACAGTAAGAACTAATATTAAAAAGAAATGTACATCAGTTAAGGCAAGAGAAATTTGGAATAGTTGTAATAACAACCTAAAAATGTGTTGCTCTATCCTCAAGTTTAAGAAATTGTTTAAAGAAAATACTGTAAATAAATATAAAACACTATAATTATAAAGTATATTATCAAAAACATTCTAGAATGTGAAACGTCACTTTTATATTTTGTCTTACTTATTTTTTTCTTCTTTATGTATTGTTTGTTTCCACTGAGTAAAAGCTAATGTCTCATGTTTTTGCTGATCATAAGAAATAAGGGCAGGACTGTAAGTTACAGCTGCAGCTGCAGCTTTACAGCAAAAGAAATGTTGTTTTTTTCTTCCTTTTCATCTTGTTCTGTACAAGCCGAAATAAAGATTCATAATCATAATCATTCTGGTTCTGATTAGGGCTGTTCGATTTTGCCCAAAAATAAAATCTCATTTTTTTCTCTCAAAATCCGATTTTCTATTACGATTACGATTATTTTGTGAATTGACAAAAGGCAAAGAAATGATTTCAAATATGCTGTTTTTTTATTGAACATTTGCCCCATTGGGCTTTAAGTGCAAACTTGGCTCTTATTAAACCAAAAATGAATGAATAAAGTGCAAAACTCTGTAAAATAAGTTGAAAAAAAGTTTTAAAAAATATAATAAAATATAAAGTTTTATCTCTGAAAAAAAAATCAGCAAATCTGCACTTGCAAACATACAGTAAGTTATATTTCCAATGAAATAAAACAAGACATTTTCTAATTAAACTAAACTGGGTCTTTGCATGCTAAATAATAATCAACCCATGAAGGAGGTAGAGGTGTGGAATGTCACTCATTACATTTGATATAAAGGAATATTAGTCAGGGATTAAACCCTAAGAGTGATAACTCTGCTCACGCTTCTGGGTAAAGTTATTAACCTTATGTTTTAGTTAGAAGGAACCCCTAGGAGGAATAATAGGCTGTTTCATCTTGGATTGTTTTGCTGGTGACCACTGGAGGCGCTGTAACATTCAAATACTCCATTCATGCATATGGTCACAATAATGGTCCAAATGTACAGTTTATGCAAAATCTTCAATGTTCAACATTTTATATTTAGGGAAATGGATAAAACATCAATTGAAAAACATTTCTTTTTAACTATTGCTATATTTTGTCCAATATTGGTTAAAAATATGACTTTTTTATTGGTGTTTTTAACACATGCATAATAAGCATCTTTTTTCTTTTTTTTTGCAGTGAAACACATTTTCTATGAAATCCTGTGTCAAAAACGTCTATAAAAAAGTGATATTTAGTATCCAATATTGGCTAAAATATTACAATATGATTCATAAAGGCTTTTTTAGTATTGTTTTATCTATTTCCTTAGATATACAATGTTTTAATCTTGACAATTATGCATATAAATTGTACAGGTTGATTAAAACTGACCATATGCCTGAATGGAGAACTGGAATATTCTAGCGCCTCTAGTGGTCACCAGATAAACAATTCAAGATGACAACAGCCCTAAAATTCCTTCTATAGATTTGTTCTAACAAAAATAGGTTGTCAAACTTTACCCAGACATGTGAGCAAAAGTCTTAACGGAGGCTCTTTATAAAGTTGCCCCTTGACTATATAAGGAACACAAGCCGGTCTACCGGTGGCATGTTCCAACGCCCCCTCCTACACTAAAGAGCCTCTCCCATGGGGCACTTGTCGCAGGTATTGAGAGGTATTTCCATCAATCATTAATATGGTATCAATCATTAATATGTGTGCAGACAAGGTTAAAAAAAAAAAAAAAAAAAAAATTGATTTTACGAGTTTCACGTTTTAACATCGTTCTAATTACATAATCGCGATTACGATTTAAAATCGATTAATCGAACAGCCCTAGTTCTGATCTGGTTCTGATTTGATGATACGCAGCTCTATTTGTCTATTTGTCCGGATGAAACAGAACCGTTAGTTAAACTTCAGGCATGTCTTAGGGACATCAAGGACTGGATGTCCAGAAATTTCCTGCTTCTAAATTCAGATAAAACAGAGGTTATCATTCTTGGTCCAGAGCATCTTAGGAAGGGATTAGATGGTGTTGCGATGGCTTCCAGTGCAACTGTGAGAAAAACCTTGGTGTTGTTTTCGATCAGGATTTGTCGTTTAAACCATATGTTAATCAGGTTTGTAAAATAGCGTTTTTCCATCTCCGTAATATTGCAAAGATTAGGAAAATCCTCTCGCAGAGTGATGCAGAAAAACTAGTTCATGCGTTTGTATCTTCTAGACTGGATTACTGTAATGTGTTGTTAGCAGGATGTCCAAGTAATTTGCTGAATAGGCTCCAGCTGATCCAGAATGCAGCAGCACGAGTACTGACAGGAATTAGCAGGAGAGACCACGTCTCTCCAGTGTTAGCGTCGCTCCATTGGCTACCTGTAAAATTCAGAATCCAATTTAAAATGTTATTACTTGCGTATAAAGCCCAAAACCGCTCAGCTCCGCATTATTTGCAAGACCTGATAGAGCCTTATGTTCCTGGCAGAGCTCTCCGTTCTCAGGGTGCAGGTTTACTCGTAGTTCCTAGAGTATCTAAATGTAGATTTGGAGGGCGGGCGTTCTGCTATCAGGCACCATTACTATGGAACCAACTTCCAATCTGGGTTAAGGAGGCTGACACCACCTCCACCTTTAAAACTAAACTTAAAACCTTTCTGTTTAGTAAAGCTTATAGTTAGTGTTTAGTAAACCTCTAGCTGGTGTTGGTAAATCTCTAGGTAGTGTAAACTCTAGTGTGTTAGAGTCAGTAGTCATAGTTGCAGCTATAGAACAAGACTATAATAGTTAGTCTCAAATATAGCTTGGTGGTAGATATGCTGCTATAGGCCTATGCTGCAGGGGGGACCAACATGATCCGCTGGGCGGTGCCTCTCACCCTTCTTCTCCTCTCCTCTTCCCTTCCTCTCTTCTCCATTACCATTTTTATTTATTATAAATATCTCATAGCTATCGTTTAGGGCTGGGTATCGATTCAAATGTCAAGAATCGATTCGATTCCGATTCTTAATATTCAGAATCGATTATCATGATTCGATCCGATTCGATATTGATTTGGCTTAGTGTTATTTAAAATGTTTTTTGAACTGTTGCGTGAATTATATGACTGTAACTAGTGAAATAATAATTTCACAATAATTATTGTGAAATAAATAACTCAAACAGGCCTTTCAATATCCATTTAAAGTGCAAAAAAGAAAGAAATTGCAACATTTTCACCTGGCGAAAATGTAATGATGAAGAAAAAAAAAAACGTTCTTTAGGAATTAATATGAGAATCGATTTAGAATCGGAAAATCGATTTTTTTCAACACAGGCCTACTATCATTTTGTCCATCGCTCCTGTAGTTTCTTGTGCTGGCCCCCCCCCTTTTTCTTCTCTTTTTTCTCTTTTGTACATGGTGCAGCATCCTCTGCCGGTGGAGAAGAGCATCTCTGAATGCACAACACCGGATCCTGCAGGATCGGGTGCCATCGGGTTTAAAACACGTATATTTGTTGATAACGCAGCTTTGGTTACGTGAGAAGACGTCACGTCCACTTTCCTTCAAATCTCCAAACCCACCTCTTCACCTCCAAACAGCTTTAATGTGGGATTGGTTTCTTATCCTTTATCTCGTATCTTTTTTATCATGTAGTTTTTAATATAAATATTCCTGCTCTCGATGTTTTATCTTTGTGTCTGGAAAGCGTCTTTGAGATCTTTTAAAAGCGCTACATGAATAAAACTAAGTATTATTATTAGACTTTATGGCAAGGCAAGTTTATCTGTTCAACACAAGGTGATTGTGGCCGGGTGGAGGAGCAGCCGCTCAGGTGATGGGGCACACCTGTGCCCCATCACCTGAGTGGCTGCTCAGCAGCTAGAGTCTCTGCTGAAGCTGCTGGTGCACGAGTGTCCACTCAGGTGATGGGGCACAGGTGTGCCCCATCACCTGAGCGGCTGCTGAGGTGATGGGGCACAGGTGTGCCCCATCACCTGAGTGGCTGCTCAGCAGCAAGAGTCTCTGCTGAAGCTGCTGGTGCACCAGTGTCTCAGTGAACGAGAATAAACCGGTTCCTCTGTCCTGTCGGTCGGCCCCAGTGGCAACGAGCTCGTTACAGTCATTCAAAGTGCTTTGTATCAACATTAAAAACAGCAAGACACAATTAAACAGTTAATAACAAATACAATGATAATAAAAAAGGTAAAATAATAGTTGTTAAAAAGTAAGGGCAGTAGATCCAGCAGGTTCATCTCATTCTTACAATGGCAAGAATTGTACATATTGTACATATACCGTTCTTTTTACAGAGTCTATTTTATTTTGTACTATTATATTTTATTTATACTTATTCTACTTTTTTACTTTATTTTTACTGAATCTGTTTTTGAAGGAAAACACCGTACTGCCTTTAATTTCGTTGTGTCCTGTATAATGACAATAAAAGTCTGAATTACGTTTCTAAACGGTCAAAACGTACAAAGAGCGGGTCAAATACAGGATTACAAAGTAATCTGTAACAAATGCAGGATTACAAAGTAATCTGTAACAAATGCAGGATTACAAAGTAATCTGTAACAAATGCAGGATTACAAAGTAATCTGTAACAAATGCAGGATTACAAAGTAATCTGTAACAAATGCAGGATTACAAAGTAATCTGTAACAAATGCAGGATTACAAAGTAATCTGTAACAAATACAGGATTACAAAGTAATCTGTAACTATTCCGTGCTGCAGATGCTTCTGAACTGAAGTGTAATCATGAATGTTGTCTTCCAGGGCCGTAATCGTGCTGATTGAGGAATGCAGCCACCCCATCGTGATGAAGGGTTTGTGTGCCGAGTGCGGCCAGGACTTGACCCAGTAAGAAACTCTCACTCTTTATGTTTCTGTTTATCTGAAAAAGCAATTGTTTCCATATACAGTTTGTGTAAAATGAACAACAGAACTGGGGGAGTTCTTCCTCGTTATCGTCACAGCGTCGCTAAATGTTAATAAATGTTGGTTTAATAGATGAAATCTAACAGTTGTAGCTACGCAATTTGCTCCGAAAACTTTGGGATTTCTGCCTGCCGGCTCGGGAGCTGATTTATGGTTCCGCTTTAAATCGACGCAGAACCTACGCCGTAGGGTACGCCGTAGGGTACGCCGTAGGGTACAGCGTACGGCATGGCGTAGGGTACGGCGTGGTGTACGGCGTGGTGTACGGCGTAGGGTACGGCGTACAGCGTAGAGTACAGCGTAGAGTACGGCGTAGGGTACGGCGTACAGCGTAGAGTACGGCGTAGGGTACGGCGTACAGCGTAGAGTACGGCGTAGCGTACGGCGTAGCGCCACAGTCCAAAAACATGCACGCTAGGTTAATTGGTGATTCTAAATTGCCCGTAGGTGTGAGCGTGAGTGTGATTGTGAGCATGGTTTGTGTGTTTATATGTGGCCCTGTGATGGACTGGTGACCTGTCCATCACCTAAAATGAGCTGGGATAGGCTCCAGCAGACCCCCGTGACCCCGCAAGGGATAAAGCGGGTATAGATAATGGATGGATCTTGAGACGATCAGTTTGTGACGTCCAACCCTGACAGAAACTGAAACAGTCCCATGTATGACCAGCAGGTGGCAGCAGAGATCAGCAGAGATTCTCACTTCCTGCTTGATGTGTAGTGGTGGAACTGGTGTGTGTTTGTGTGTGAGAGCCTTATATTTGTGTATTATGTGTGTGAGAGCCTTATATTTGTGTATTATGTGTGTGTGAGAGCCTTATATTTGTGTATTATGTGTGTGTGAGAGCCTTATATTTGTGTATTATGTGTGTGTTTGTGACTGTGTTGTTCTGTGTTGTGTGTTTTATGTTGGACCCCCTGAAAACGAGAGGATTCATCTCTGGGGCTAAACGTTAATACATTCATTACAGTGATTTAATGTAAAGTAAAGGTGCAGACAGACAGACAGACAGACAGACGTGTTTCAGGACTACAGGTGTCTCTCACATGAAGGACACTCTCCCACTCTCTCCGTCTCCGTCTCCTCAGGCTCCAGGGAACCAACGGGAACCAGCAAACTCCCGTCTCCACGGCAACCGTCTCCATGGTGCACAGTGTCCCCGAGCTGATGGTCAGCTCTGAGGTGAGGGAGTGTGTGTGTGTGTGTGTGTGTGTGTGTGTGTGTGTGTGTGTGTGTGTGTGTGTGTGTGTGTGTGTGTGTGTGTGTGTGTGTGTGTGTGTGTGTGTGTGTGTGTGTGTGTGTGTGTGTGTGTTCGGTGTGTGTGTGTGTGTGTGTGTGTGTGTTCGGTGTGTGTGTGTGTGTGTTCGGTGTGTGTGTGTGTGTGTGTGTGTTCGGTGTGTGTGTGTGTGTGTGTGTGTGTGTGTGTGTGTGTGTGTGTGTGTGCGCGCGCGTGCGTGCGTGTAATTCAACAGCTTTACATCAAGATTAAAAGCAGCGAGACACAATTAAAACATATATATATATATATGTTATATAATAATAATAATAATAATAATTAAAGCTGCAAGCAGCGATGAACGGGCCCTCGCACTCAGGGCCACCGCCCCCCATAAGCATATCAGAAATGACACCACCCACAACTTCCTATGTCAAACCATTCAAAAGTTATAACAGAAAATCGGGACAACCAATCAGAAGAAGGGGCGGGGCTAATTAAGGCCAACGAAGCTCAAAGACTCCATACAGAGTCCCATGACACCACCCACAACTTCCTATGTCAAACCATTCAAAAGTTATGGCAGAGAAAAGTATTCTAGGGGGCGCTGTTGAGCCGTTAGGCCACGCCCATTAATGCAAACCATGAAATATCTAATTTATCGCCAAGTCTGTCTTGCATGCAAAATTTGGTGACTTTTGGAGAACTATCAAATATGGACCAATCAGATGAAGGGGAGGCGCGCTTTTTGGCGTCTAGCGTCGCCACGGTAACACTTTTGAAAGAGAAAAGTAATGCGCGTAGTCGCAGGATAGAGACGCACATTTTGATGTATAACACATCTGGGTTCACGATACGGTTCGGGCTGAATTAACTCTCGAAGGAATGGCATATATTGCTCCAAAATTACGTGATTAATTCAGAATGTTCAAAATGGCCGACTTCCTGTTCGGTTTCGGCCGTGGCGCCAAGAGACTTTTCTTTTAGTTAAGACATGATACAGGTGTGTACCGATTTTCGTTCATGTACGTCACACCGTATTATGGGGCTTGAGGCGCAAAGTTTTTTCGGTCTGAACCAACCAGATGAAGGGTGGGCACGCTTTTTGGCGTCTAGCGTCGCCACGGTAACGCTTTTGAAAGAGAAAAGTAATGCGTGTAGTCGCAGGATGAAGACGAACATTTTGATGTATAACACACTTGGGGGCACGTTATGGTTTGGGCCGTATTAACTGCCGAAGGAATGGCATAAATTGCGCCAAAGTGACACGATTAATTCAAAATGGCCGACATCCTGTTCGGTTTCTCGACATGACGCCCAGAGACTTTTCTTTAAGTTGTCCCATGATACAGGTGTGTACCGATTTTCGTGCATGTACGTCAAACCGCATTGTGGGGCTTGAGGCACAAAGTTTTCAAGGGGGCGCTGTTGAGCCATTTTACCACGCCCATTAATGTAAACCATTAAATATCAAATTTTTCGCCAGGCCTGACTTGGGTGCAAAATTTGGTGACTTTTTGGGCACGTTTAGGGGGGCAAAAAGGCCTTCCTTTTGTCAGAACAATAAGAAGAAGAAGAATAATTCCTGCAATTACAATAGGGCCTTCGCACTGCAAGTGCTCGGGCCCTAATAATAATAATAATAATACTAAAAGCAGCAGTTGTTAGTCAGTAAGGGTTAGTCAGTAAGGGCAGTAGATCCAGCAGGTTCATCTCATTCTAATGGTAATAATTACGTTTCTATACGGTCAAAACTACAAAGACCGGTAGAGTAATCAGTAAAACGGTCTGTGAATTAAAGCTTTAGTTGATCAGCTCTGGATGATGGTTTTGTTCCAGCAAGCGGAGCAGCTTTGGTTGGTAGTTAATGTTAGTTAATGTTAGTTAATGTTAGTGATGCACCGAAATGAAAATTTGTGGCCGAAACCGAAAATAATAATAAACACTTGGCCGAATACCGAACAATACCCAACATGGTTCTTCGCAGTTTTTCATTTATTTTGCCAATTTTTTCACCATTGCATAAATCAAATAAATTTGATTTAGGCTTTTAAAAGAAAAAAATCTTTTACAAAATTACAAGGTAGAAAAAATTTTGTTGAACATAAAAAACTGAACATTTTTTAATTTCCCAGCATTTCTTAAATATTCCAGCAGACATTATACCAGCAAAGAACAATAACTTAAAATAAATAAATTAGCAAAATACATGTTTTGGCCATCTTTGAGCTTACGTTAGGCTTAACTGACTGAACATTGTAACATAGGCCTTAAAACAATAAAAATGCATTAAAGCGCTCAGGGTTTTTTATCATTTCAAATGATAAATCAAACTTGTAGCTGAAAGACTTTGCAGATGTTTCCCCTCTAGATATTTGAGCAGAACATTCATGTCAAACAGCCATTCTTGTTTTATTCTAACACTCTAAAATACTTCCACACTGCTGACATGTTTGCACCACTTCACTCCACGCTCTAACGTTTGATTTCCTCATCTAAACCTGGAATAGATTGATTTATGTTGTTTTGGTTCCACCTCCTGGTGAATGTTGGTAAAATTCTTATGGGGTTAGTTTCTGGTTGGCCAACGATTTATGTTTGTGGTGCAACCGTTACGGAGCGGCCAGTCTATTTATATTACAACGCCGTTATTAATTGTTCGGTTTTTTCCCACTTATTCCACCGAACACCCAAAGTGTTTTTTTGCCATTTTCGGCCGAACAATTTCGGTTACCGAACAATCGGTGCATCACTAATTAATGTTAGTTAATGATAGTTTAGTTAATAATTGATTATTTTCCTCCAGCAAGTGGAGCAGCTTTAGTTGGTAGTTAATGATAGTTAATGTTAGTTAATGTTAGTTAATGATAGATTAGTTAATGATTGATTGATTGTTTCCACCAGCAAGCGGAGCAGCTGGGCCGGGAGGACCAGCAGAGACTAATGTTAATGGTAGTTAATGATAGTTAATGATAGTTATTGATTGTTTCCTCCAGCAAGCAGAACAGCTGGGCCGGGAGGACCAGCAGAGACTCCACCGGAACAGGAAGCTGGTCCTCATGGTGGATCTGGACCAGACGCTGATCCACACCACGGAGACGCACTGTCAGCGCATGTCCAACAAGGTTAGAGTTTAACCTTTAACCTCTAACTAACCCCTAACTAACCCCAACCCTGATCCACACCACGGAGACGCACTGTCAGCGCATGTCCAACAAGGTTAGAGCCTAACCCTGACCTTTAACCTCTAACTAACCCCTAACCCCAACCCTAACCCTGATCCACACCACGGAGACGCACTGCCTAACCCTAAACCCTAACCCTAACTAACCCCTAACAATAACCCCAACACCAACCCTAACCTCTAACCCTGACCTTTAACCCCTAACCATAACCCTGACCTTTAACCCCTAACTAACCCCAACCCTGATCCACACCACGGAGACGCACTGCCAACGCATGTCCAACAAGGTTGGAGTTTAACCTTTAACCCCTGACTAACCCCAACCCTGATCCACACCACGGAGACGCACTGCCAACGCATGTCCAACAAGGTTGGAGTTTAACCCTGACCTCTGACCCCTAACCCTGACCTTTAACCTCTAACCCCTAACTAACCCCTAACCCCAACCCTGATCCACACCACGGAGACGCACTGCCAACGCATGTCCAACAAGGTTGGAGTTTAACCCTGACCTCTGACCCCTAACCCTGACCTTTAACCTCTAACCCCTAACTAACCCCTAACCCCAACCCTGATCCACACCACGGAGACGCACTGCCAACGCATGTCCAACAAGGTTAGAGCCTAACCCTGACCTTTAACAATAACCCTGACCTCTAACCCTGACCACTAACTAACCAACAACAATAACCCTAACCATTACCCAGGGATTAAAGTTCTCCGTCTCTAGACGGATTTCCGTCAATTGGAAAATGAGAGAAGAAAAAAAAAAAAAAAAAAAAAAAAAAGCTTTGCCTGTGCGTTTTGTTGTGGTACAGTTTAGACTAGCCAATTAAATCATGTTAGGCATTAAACTGACGCTGTTGTAAACCAATAAAGCTGCCAGCGCCTTGGATTAGCCAATCAAAAACAGAGGAGGCGGTGTTGGATCAGTAAGGGAAACTTTGGAATTTGGGGACAAGGATTGGTTCTAAGGGCTGGGTCGGTCGGGCTGGGGTGCGAAGCGGGGTCTGAGTTGGTGTGCCGACCCAGAGAGATTTTACAACAGGGTTTTTATACAAAAGTTCAATGCACAGACGGTAAGAATCAACAATCCAAAGGTAAAAGACAAAGAGCAATTAAAAGCTGTTTACAGTCAGATGTGATCGTTCAGTTTGGAACTACCCCCTGAGGAGTCAGGAAGTCCATATATGGATCCTCCGTGGATCAAGTCCTCGTCCCTGCAGGAGCTGGAAGTCAAAGCCACTTCCACGGTGCCGTCTCAGCAGGAATTCAAGACGCCGGAACTTGCGTGACAATGTGTCTCGAGCACTGTATGAGACTGGAGCCGCTTGCAAGTCCTCGTCCCTACAGGTCTTCGTCCCTGCAGGGGTCCTCGTCCCTGCAGGGGTCCTCGTCCCTGCAAGTCCTCGTCCCTGCAGGGGTCCTCAGGAAGCTGGCAGTGCGTGACAATGTCTCTCAACACTGGTTATTGGTGTTAAAGGTCAGGGTGTATAGGTTATTGATGCAGGAAACGTAGTCTGTGTTTACGGTGCTGTGTCGTCTCTGTAGGGAATCTTCCATTTCCAGCTGGTTCCGGTTTAGATCCAGAGGTTTTCAGTCGTATAGCCGGTGTAAGTCGGGGTTTTTGTTGTTTCTCCAGGGAATCTTCCACTTCCAGCTGGGCCGGGGCGAGCCCATGCTGCATACGAGGCTTCGTCCGCACTGCAAGGAGTTCCTGGAGAAAACGGCCAAGCTGTACGAGCTGCACGTGTTCACCTTCGGCAGCCGGCTGTACGCCCACACCATCGCAGGTGAGGACCCCTGACCCCTAACCCTAACCTTAACCCCTAACCCTAACCCGGGCTGTACGCCCACACCATCGCAGGTGAGGACCCCTGACCCTAACCTGACCCCTGACCCCTTAACCTTAACCTGACCCTGACCCCTAACCCTTAACCCTTAACCCTTAATCTGGATGTACGCCCACACCATCGCAGGTGAGGACCCCTGACCCCTAACCCCTAACCCTTAACCTGACCCCTAACCCTTAACCCCTAACCCGGCTGTACGCCCACACCATTGCAGGTGAGGACCTCCTGGTTCTGTAGAACCTGAACCGTAACCCACACCATCGCAGGTGTTGAAGAATAATATGAAATCCAGTTGAATGATTGAATGATTTTCAACAACATGTTTCCTTTCCGTGCTGATTTAAATCTGTATTTTCCTCTTTTCCAGGTTTCCTGGATCCAGAAAAGAAGCTTTTCTCCCACAGAATCCTGTCCAGGGACGAGTGCATCGACCCGTTCTCCAAGACGGGGAACCTGAGGTGAGAACAGACCGACCGGGTCCTGGGTCCAGGTCTGGGCCCCGTTAAACCAGGGGTCCTGGGTCCAGGTCTGGACCCCGTTAAAGTTTATCTGATGTCTTTAGAATAACTGAAGAAGGATTTGATCCTGTAATCAACATCTGAATCATCTTAACCGTCTTAGATACTTACGATGACACTATCGTGACGGTATCGTGACACTATCGTGGCACTGTCGTGGCGGTATCGTGACACTATCGTGGCGGTATCGTGGCGGTATCGTGACACTATCGTGGCGGTATCGTGGCGGTATCGTGGCGGTATCGTGACGGTATGGTGGCGGTATGGTGGCGGTATGGTGGCGGTATGGTGACGGTATGGTGACGGTATGGTGACGGTATGGTGACGGTATGGTGACGGTATGGTGACGGTATGGTGACGGTATGGTGACGGTATGGTGACGGTATCGTGACGGTATCGTGACGGTATCGTGACGGTAAGGTGACGGTATCGTGACACTATCGTGACGGTATCGTGACGATATCGTGACACTATCGTGACACTATCGTGGCAGTATCGTGACGGTATCGTGACACTATCGTGGCGGTATCGTGACACTATCGTGGCGGTATCATGGCGGTATCGTGGCGGTATCGTGACGGTATCGTGACGGTATCGTGACGGTATCGTGGCGGTATCGTGGCGGTATCGTGACACTATCGTGGCGGTATCGTGGCGGTATCGTGACACTATCGTGGCGGTATCGTGACGGCATCGTGACACTATCGTGGCGGTATCGTGACACTATCGTGGCGGTATCGTGACGGTATCGTGACGGTATCGTGACGGTATCGTGACAGTATCGTGGCGGTATCGTGGCGGTATTGTGACGGCATCGTGACACTATCGTGGCGGTATCGTGACACTATCGTGACGGTATCGTGACACTATCGTGGCGGTATCGTGACGGCATCGTGACACTATCGTGGCGGTATCGTGACACTATCGTGGCGGTATCGTGGCGGTATCGTGACGGTATCGTGACAGTATCGTGGCGGTATCGTGGCGGTATCGTGACAGTATCGTGGCGGTATCGTGACGGTATCGTGGCGGTATCGTGGCGGTATGGTGACGATATTGTGGCACTATTGTGGCGGTATCGTGACGATATTGTGACGGTATCGAGGCACTATTGAGACAGTATCATGACAGAATGATCTTAGCGTCCGTCATGAGCTCATCATAGTTCCCGGTGTTTGGTCTCATCCTGGTTCCCGGTGTTTGGTCTCATCCTGGTTCCCGGTGTTTGTCCCCCCCCCAGGAACCTGTTCCCCTGCGGGGATTCCATGGTCTGCATCATCGACGACCGCGAGGACGTCTGGAAGTTTGCTCCCAACCTCATCACTGTGAAGAAATACACCTATTTCCAGGGAACCGGGGACATCAACGCCCCTCCCGGGTCCCGGGACGCCCAGACGGCCAGGAAAGGTACCGTCCCAGCATGCACCGCTGCAACCACCAACTCCTGTCCCAGCATGCACCACTGCAACCACCAACTCCTGTCCCATCATGCACCACTGCAACCACCAACTCCTGTCCCATCATGCACCACTGCAACCACTGCGTGTAGATGTTAGTAGATGTTGAGGAATTTACCAAACCATTTCAGAAGTCCGCTTTGTGGTATATGAGTTTTATTCAGCCGGCGGTGAGCACGTCGACACAGACCAGGGGTCTGGTTGAAATGCTGACCTCGAGTGATTTTGTAACAAGGTTTTTATACAAGAAGTTTAACGAACAAAAGGCAGAAATAAACAAGTCAGTGGGAGACAGTCAGATGTGTGATCTTTCAGTTTTGAGACCACCCCTGAGTATCAGGAAGTCCATATATGGTCTTCGTCTCTGCAGGGGCTGGAAGTGAAATCGACTCCCCCGGTGCCTGTCTCGGCAGGGATACAAGACGCCGGAACTTTTTGAGACAATAGCTCACAGACGAAAATCACCCCATGGGGTGCTCTAGTGTTCCGAGTCTGTTTGAGTCAACTTCCAAGGTGTGATCTTCTACATGGGGGTAGGAAGTTTGAAGCTAACACAAAGGTGTTGGGTCCTAGTGTAAATCCCTGCAGGAGGTGGGACTGGGGCAAGGCGTCGTTGTCCCTGCAGGGGCCACGTGCTGTTGGAATGCTTCATCAATTCACTTTTTTTTTTCTTTTTTTTTTTTGAGTAGTGATACATATTTTGCAAGTGAACCTTAAACATGTGATCAGAAGCCAAATAGCAACAAGCCAACAAAGCAAATTCAAATATCAAGTAACCAACGTGTCCTAACTGTTCTTTAAACCAATCAAACAAACTAGTTGTGACCGGTGTATGTAACGTTTTAGCAATATCTTTCAAGTGATCCGTTATTTCTTGGATGGTGGCATTTTGGTCAGGTATAAATATACAACATTCAGTTTTGATCACAGCTTCAGAAGGAGAGTATGTGGAGTCACATCTCGATGTCACAGTATAATTGTCTCGTTTGTGGGGGTTTGTGAAAGGTGCAGTGCTCCTAAGAGGAATTGAAGTTCAAAATGTAACAGGTATCACATGAAGTAATAGGTCTTGTTTGAGGTTTCTGTACGTTTTCTCAGTCTTGTTCCTGTGACAGATGTGAATGTCTCGGTGTGTACAATGCATCTGCCTCTGGGGCCTGCGCGGCTCCTCTGCTCCTCTGCTCCTCTACCAGTCGTGGAGGTCTTGGGTGTTGGATTTCAGCTACTTCTGGGCTTTCCTTGCCTGCGTTGTTTCTTTCAATGGCTCCGACGAGGCGCCACAGGAAGAAGAGGGAATCGGCTGGTTTCTGGTGCATGGTGGAGGTGTTGTTTTCTTATAGTGGGATGCGTGGAACCAGGTTAGACGCCCCTCACACTTGACTGCAGTGTCGGTGGTGAGCAGGACGTGTTGAGCCTTGGACCAGCGAGGTTTTCTCTGACACAAACCCAGTCTCCGGGTTGTGACATGGTTTGCCACTAGGAGGAGACTGGACAGCTTTCACTTTTCTGTGGATTGACTGAACGGCAGAGGTTAGGCAGAACAGAATGATATCATGGATTCATCCATGACATGGAAGTCCATCTTCTTCATATAAAGAACTGAATTGCTTGGTATAGTCATAGGTCTACCCGTAATCCTTTCATGAAGCGTGAGTTTTGTGCTTCCTAATGGGTGTTGACGGGTGTCAACATTGTCCATTTAAGTCCAGTTTAAAATTCTCTACACATACAAGAACATTTTCATACAAGAACAATTTCATATCCCTCACATTTTGGTTTATGAATAAAGTCTATTTGCAGAGCTTCAAAAAAAGTCACGGTGGGGGGAAGTGTTGATAATGTTTGCAATATTTTTTATAGGATGCAAATCTTGGAGCTTATCAGTCTTTCAACACTATCTGACACATTCCCCCTTTGCTCACTCACGAGTACAAGAATGTGGGTGTCACAACGCGGCCGTCGTTGCTGACCCACAAATTATTTACATTTTTACAACCACGGGAAAGCTACAATCTGTGTTTCTTCACATCAACAGTCTCTTGTAAGAGGGCTACATCATTAGGAGAAGCCAGGTCGTTAGCGGGTATAGAAGGACAGAGCTTTACATGGACAGGTAAGCCAAATTTGGCAGTTTCTTTTGCTGCATGGTCAGCCGAAGCATTGCCTAGTGAAACAGGGTCCTTGGACTGGGTGTGGGCTTCACATTTAACAACAGTAATAAATGAAGGTAGTTGACAGGTTTCTAACAGTTCACCAATCAATTTACCACGTTTAACGGGTGTCCCCGAGGATGTGATAAAATGGATCACCCACAATATATAAAATCGTGTACACAACCAAAAGCCTATCTGGAATCTTAATAGATTGTAACAGTTTTACCTTTTGATCAGTGTATATAGTTTCATCTACTTGGGTGGAGCTGGAGGAGGGCAAGGCAGCGCTTTCAACAATTAAGAATCATCACAAATTGTATAACCTGCGTATGGTATTCCATTTTTATAAGCAGAGCTGTCAGTGAAGAAAACAGGAAAGGTCAGGACGAGTAGGGTTAAAGACAGAGGTGTCAAAAGTATTCACATTCATTACTCAGGTAGAAGTATAGATATTAGAGTTTAAAAATACTCCTGTAGAAGTTGAAGTATCAACTCAAGTTTTTTTTTTCTTAAGTAAAAGTATAAAAGTACTGGTTTCAAAACTACTTAAAGTATAAAAGTGAAAGTAATGTAAGGGGGAAAAAAGCCATTAAGGACAAAAGCCATTGAAAATAAATTAATCTTAGTATAATGCAAATATATTAAAGAAGCATATATGTGTACTATTGAGCATTGACATGTGTTTCAGAGAGCAGACACTCACAAACCAATAGGGTGTTGGAATGGTATTATGTTTATACTTCTCATCCAACCACAACCAAATTCACTCTATCCGGGTCGCACAATTTAACTGGATAGTTTAGTTTTTAAAGGCCGAAATGAAATAGAGTAAGGCAGTTTTTAAAATGTAAGGAGTAAAAAGTACAGATAATTGCGTGAAGATGTAAGGAGTAAAAGTAAAAACCATCTGAAAAATAATTACTCCAGTGAAGTAAACATAACCAAAATTTTTACTTAAGTAAGGTAATGAGTTCGCTCACAGACAGATTTCCATGCACTTACATGATGAAGTTACCATAGGCAGGATAAGATTATCTAAATTGGGATGCTCTGATTTGGCTCATCACAATGGGAGCCGTTCCCATTTTCTTTGTTTGAGACGTGTGACATGTGGATTGGTGTGAATGATCATTGGCTGGTTCCGCTGCGCCTCCTCTCAGCGCTCAACCTGTGTAGGAAACAGTGTGACAAAACATTAGTATTTCCATACATTTCAGATTCTTTTTTTGCGTTATTCAGCCCTACCCTTTGTTGAGGGCAATTAGCAAATATATATTTTGCATGTACCCTGGAGGAAATCCATCAATCTGATCTCGTGACAGACCACAATTCTCTTTTGCTGTCAACATTATTTTAGCATAAAGTTCCCTGGGATTATCATCTACTTCCCTTTGAACTGTTAAGGCAATAAATATTGTAAAAAGGTCTGAGCTTGCTCTGGTGTGATTTTGGCAACAGCTGTGGGATTAAAGGGAATTCTACAAGCTTCAAGTACTTTACTTTTCAAATCATGTGGCAAAGTTAGTCTAACAGCTGTTTCCTCTAGCCATTTTTGTTTATTTATTTAAAATCTCTTATCATTTAACTGGTTCTCTAATTTCATTTTTGTCTGCGTTGTGTTTTTAAATCCTTCTAGTAGAGCCATCAGCTTTTTTATTTTGATCAGTAAGCGAAGCTATTTGGGATTCTGCATTACGGCGTCTACTTTCATCCCTCCAAAGATCTGAGGGAGTTTGAAGTGCTTTAGTTATTTTAACCATATTTAATACTAACTAAGTAACAAATAAAACTATCAGTACCGTGATTACCATACATGTATTTAAAAGGACCAGTCAACTCTTTCTCTGACTCGCTTACTGAAAAACTTCCCAAAAACTTTCCATTTTCTTACTGTAAGATCCCTCCAAAAAACTTTCAATTACACTTACTTTTACCCACAAATCACTTGCTAATTCTTCCAACCATCAGTCTACTTGAGCATACAAATCATTCCTGTTCATGTAAGAAGAGCGAGTCGATTCTTACTGAAATGAAATATACCTCATTTGGGAGAGCGCGTCATCCCCATTTATAAAATAAAAACAGTTCCTCTACATACAGTATATGTCTATTTCTCACAAATATCTCAGTGTTCCAACACTTCTTATGGACCTCCAGTCCTGCATATGCTTATAAGTCCCACTGGACTATTCTTTTGGTACTCAGACCAACCATGGCGTTCTGGCCATTCCTCTCTTTAATGTTACCCGAGATATTAAACCTTTTTAGAAGAGCGAGTCAAATTCTAAGGCAGGATAAGCAAAGCATTCTCACAACACAATCAAATTCAAGTGTTATGAAATTGTCAGCATTCCTAAAAACATCTCTACAATAACCTTCCCAATAACCCCTGCTCACAACCACACAGCGGACTTACCTAAATTTCAGGATGACGTCAACCTTTTCTCTAGTACTCCAGTCCACAGACTTTCGACAACAACTCGGCAACAATAATTTGGGATTTTGCAAGTGGATCCCTTACCTCTAAAATTTTAGATAGAGTCGCTGATTGTGCCGTTGTTCTGGAAAAGGAGTTCCCATCAAAGGTCTATTGTCAATCCGGGTCACAGCACCAAATTGTTAAGGAATTTACCAAACCATTTCAGAAGTCCGCTTTGTGGTATATGAGTTTTATTCAGCTGGCGGTGAGCACGTCGACACAGACCAGGGGTCTGGTTGAAATGCTGACCTCGAGTAATTTTGTAACAAGGTTTTTATACAAGAAGTTTAACGAACAAAAGGCAGGAATAAACAAGTCGAGTAAGGGACAAAAGTAATTTACAGTCAGATGTAATATGTGGCCAAATGTCATTATCAGACATTTGGCATGACTGTCACAGACTTCTAAATTACCCCATGGGGTGCTCTAGTGTTCCGGGTCTGTTTGAACCAACTTCCAAGGTGTCATCTTCTACATGGGGGTAGGAAGTTTGAAGCTAACACAAAGGTGTTGGGTCCTAGTTCAAAGCCCTGCAGGAGGTAGGACTGGGGCAAGCCGTCGTTGTCCCTGCAGGGGCCACGTGCTGTTGGAATGCTTCAGCACACTCATGACGCTGGTGACGTTTCTGTCTCATAATGTGACGTTCTGAAGCCTAAATGTCCGTTTCTCTCCGTTTACAAGCAAACGTGAAGACGGAGGTTTTAAAAATCTACACTTTGGCCCGAGTTTTCAGAAATGATGGTTTTTGGAAACTTTGAGCTTCGTTTTCGTGTAAACGAACGAACAAAACGCAGGAAAACACCAGCGTTTTTGCTACGTGGAAACGGGTGTCTGGGTCTCTGGGTCTCCGGGTCTGGTGGTTTTGGTGGTTTTGGTGGTTCTGGTGGGGGGTTCTGTGATGGTGTTGACTGTCCCGTCTCGTTCCAGGGTCCTCGGAGACGGCCGGGCCCCCTGGTGGCGACGAGCAGAACAACGGCCTCAGGAAAAAAGCCAAGGAGCCTCCGGGGAAGGAGGATGACCCGGGTCCAGGACCGGAGCCCGGGGGGCGACCAGAGGATCCTCTGAGGGGGGACAAGAGTGTTGAGGAGGAGGAGGAGGAGGAGGGTACCAGGACCGCGGGGGAGACAGAGGAGGGTACCAGGACCGCGGGGGAGACAGAGGGGGGTACCAGGACCGCGGGGGAGACAGAGGAGGGTAACAGGACCGCGGGGGAGACAGAGGAGGGTACCAGGACCGTGGGGGAGACAGAGGAGGGTACCAGGACCGCGGGGGAGACAGAGGAGGGTACCAGGACCGCGGGGGAGAGAGAGGAGGGTACCAGGACCGCGGTGGAGACAGAGGAGGGTACCAGGGCCGCGGGGGAGACAGAGGAGGGTACCAGGACCGCGGGGGAGAGAAAGGAGGGTACCAGGACCGCGGTGGAGACAGAGGAGGGTACCAGGACCGCGGGGGAGACAGAGGAGGGTACCAGGGCCGCGGGGGAGACAGAGGAGGGTAGCAGGGCCGCGGGGGAGACAGAGGAGGGTACCAGGACCGCGGGGGAGACAGAGGAGGGTACCAGGACCGCGGGGGAGACAGAGGAGGGTACCAGGACCGCGGGGGAGACAGAGGAGGGTACCAGGACCGCGGGGGAGAGCGGGAAGTCGTCAGCAAACAGCGGAGAATCCAACAACCTGGACTTTGAACTCTCCAGCGACAGCGATGGCGAGGCGACGGCGAAGCCTCCGTCCCCAGACGGGGCGGGTGACGGCGGGTCTCGACCCACGGGGGGTTCTGGTCCTGACGGGGGGGACGGCGAGGGGGACTCGGCTGCAGCAGAGCCCTCAGCGATCCTCCCGCCCGACTCGGAGCTGGGAAACGGCTCTCTGGACCGGCGAGAGCCGGAGACTGAGTCCCAGAACAGCGAGCAGTCGGGCGTGACGACGGGCGAGGAGCTGCTGGACCAGAGCATGGAGGACGAGGAGGACCTGGACCTGGACCAGGACCAGGACGACCATCTCATCTACCTGGAGGAGGTGCTGGCCCGGATCCACGCCGAGTACTACGCCCGCTACGACGCCTTCCTGCGCCGGGAGACGCCCGACTCGCCCGACATCCGGCGGATCGTCCCCGAGCTGAAGGGCCGGACGCTGGCGGACGCCACCGTGGTGTTCAGCGGCCTCTACCCCACCAACTACCCGCTGGAGAGGACCCGCGAGTTCTACCACGCCAAGGCCCTGGGGGCCCGGATCGGCCGGAGCCTGGCACTCAACGCACACGACCCCCACCGGACCTCGCACCTCATCGCAGCCCGGGCAGGTAGGTCACCTGATGTTTTGGGAGAAATCTCACTTAGGTTCTAGAGGGGTCGGCTGTGCAAAAATGAATCAGACACACTCGCTTTTGCTTTTTGGCCTAAAACTCTTACCTTAACACAGAGGACTGGGAGAGCCGGACAGTCCAAGCAACGAGCAGCCATCAACCCCAGCTGGGCGTCGTGCACTAGACCCACAGCAGACTCTCACTGGACTTCCGGCTGCCCCCGGTCTTTATACCTTTCTCGTGGAGGGGGTTGCCCCTTTAACCACCGCCTGCCAGTTCTCACGCTAAGTCCAAGCCTCGGTTCACACGGAAGAACCCGTGTGAACAAGCGCTTCTCCCACAGTTTACAATAATACTAAACAGCAGGTGCATAGCTGATATGACTGTTTTGAGAATGAAGGACATTTCAGGACACAAAACTTATTTTTTCTTCCTTCACCTGATCACAGCCAAGGCAGGTAGGTGTCACCTGATCACAGCCAGGGCAGGTAGGTGTAGGGGTGGGCGGTACACCGGTGTCATAGTCATCACCGGTGTGACACTGCGCCACGACATGGATTTTGCAATACCGTCAATACCGTAATAAATCAATTATAAAATAATAAGCCTAAATAAGGCATTAAAAACGTCGGTGATATGCAAGGTTTGCTGCCGTGTTGTGACAGCAAGAGGTTAAAACACAAGCAACCTGTTTCATCACTTAAAAAACACGCACACCCGTGAATATGAAGAGGCAACCCGGGCCAAAACGACCGCAAGTGGGACCAGCAGCTGCTGCTGGGACCGCTGCTCCGCTGGTGCTGCTGAGCGGAGCAGCGGTCCCAAGACTACACAGCTTTTAGTTTACTGCTGCTACACCTTACGACAAGAGTAGTAAGAAATGACAGGGCTTAAAGTATTCCGGCACCGTGCCGGATCTCCGGCGTACGGAGTTTTTTCCTCGGCGTGCGAGTTTGACTGCTTAAAAAAAAAAAAAAAAAAAAAGGTTTGAGAGAAAAAAAAAAGTCTTAGTCAACCGAGTTCGTCTACCAATGGAATGAGAGGAAAGCAGCTCTGGCTCAACCAAACTAACACCAGCCAATCAGAAGTAGAGCTGGGCGGGTCTTTGACGGCAGCGGAGCGCAGAGCGCTGTTTCAACCTGCCGGAATACAAATCACCGACTTCAAGATGGAGAAAAAATTAATGAATGTCGGTTTAAAAGAATCTTTTTGCCCAGAAGAAAAAAAGAGTGACAAAAAAATACCCATAACCATGTTCTTCTCTCAAAAAAACACACCTGTACCGCGGGCTTTAGAAGAAAAAGACGCTGCAGCGCGAGTTGCAATGCAGCGGCTCAGAACAGCAGTGAAATACGTGCGAGGCGGTGCTGATCTCCGCAATTTGAAGCTTGCTTTGTATAATAATTATTTAAAAAAAAAAGGTTTGCTACTATGTGAATATCACTTATCACGGGTTCTTTTTGGAACGTAACCCTCTCGAAAAACAAGGGATTTCTGTATATGAATACTCATGGCATAAACCTGTCAAGTTTTGGATTTAAAATTAAGGGAAATTTTCCACCACCCGCTGTCCAACCAGCCCAACCGAGGTCCAGTATTACATTTTAAGACAGGTTTACAAAATATTTAAAATATAATAAAAAAAAAAAAAAATATATATATATATATATATATATATATATATATATATATATATATATATATATATATATAAGATCTTTAGGTTTTTTGCCAAATAAATATGTTGAGAATGCATAATACTCTCCCATGTCTCTTTTTTATAAGGATACTACCATTTACTTATTATATTATAAAAATATTAACCTTATTCACATAAAGGGACAGGACAGGCTACTCCTCCCAAATCGTACCAAAAAATACCGTGATATTATACCGTCACCGTTCAAAAGATGAAAAATACCGTGATATTAATTTTAGGTCATATCGCCCACCCCTAGGTAGGTGTCACCTGATCACAGCCGGGGCAAAACTCGTCTTATATTCAGGTCGATACGGTAGATCATTCAACTTCCTAAATCCAAACTGCTTTGAGTTAAACTGTTAAACTTTGACGTCTGTGTTTGTTCTGAGATGTAAACTCTGTTACATAAACTTGTTCCATCACAATTAGGGATGGGAATCGAGAACCGGTTCTTGTTGAGAACCGGTTCCCAGTGTTTCAATTCCTTGGAATCGTTTGCCTTTTTCCCAAACGATTCCCTTATCGATTCCATTCGGCGTGAATGACGTCACCAAGCACGTTGCGCAACGTGCGCATTCGGGCCCAGCAGGAAAACACGGGGACAAAGCGGCATAAACGCTTGAAAGTTTGGTTACATTTTACCAAAAAGGACGACAGGGCGACGATTCTTGCAATGTGGACATTTTACCAAAGGGGGGAAACTGTTAGGACTCGGCCGGCTGATGCGCCGGGAGCGCGGAGTCAGCCGGCGTGTGGTAAGGCTGATTTATGGTTCTGCGTTACACCAACGCAGAGCTACGGCGTAGGGTACGCGGCGACACTCATTTTTCCAAATGAGAATCGATAAAGAATCGAATCGTTAAGCAGAATCGAAAATGGAATCGGAATCGAAAAAATCTTATCAATTCCCATCCCTAATCACAATCGTAGAACTTCAGGCGTTAATGTTCATCTCCCCTAACATGATGGGTTTATCTCAGATGATCAGAGTTCCAGCTCAGTCTACTGCTAGTTAGCTGTTAGTGGATCCGAGCTCTTTCCAAATGAAAGTAATTAAAAAGGAATTGGTTTTATGAGCAGCTGTGACGATGATGCTGCAGTTAAACCTCCCACATCCCTCCTCGCCACTCCATTAACTTTAATTACGTTGTATTATAGACCCGTCAAACACAAGTGCTGCACAGAATAAAACATGACTGGGGTAAAGTAAAAACAATTATAAAATGCATACATGCAGAAAAGTATTGTATAAATGAGCAAGTTGAGTAAAAACATGCTGCAGACGGATTAAAACACATGAATTCAAAGATCCGTGTTTAGGACTTAAGCGACTTCCTACGATGATGTGGGAAGTGAATGCAGCTCGTCATCCTGGTGATTCTTTTTAATTGTTGTAGGTGTAATTTCTGCTAAATAGTTGAGTCTGCAGTTGGAGAGGATTGTTCCTGAATCCTCCTCTCCTGGAGAATCTCCATCTAGTTCTGAGCTGCAGATCCGGGTGGAGGAAGCTGAAACTCAGATTTCTGCCTGACTGCCGCTTCCACTCCGGTTTAATTTCCAGAGAAACACGGGGACATGTTGGTTGTGAGTGTTATAAATAGCTGTTGTTAGTGCAGCGCTGAAACTCGGTCACTCAGGCCTGAATCATCTGAGAGGAAACGCTGAGCTGCAGGGAAGGAAGCAGGGATAAAGGGAGAGAAAGCAGTGAAACTCCATAAAACATGAGTGTGTTTCCTGTTTCCAGCTCCGGGGCTGAAATAAATCCTGTTAGCGTCGCTGCCGTGACCCGGACTGCAACACTTTACCTGATCTGGACTCTAAACCTGGAAGATACTGCTAATAAACAACCAATACTGCTAATAAACAATCAATAATCCATTTCTGGGGGTTCTGGATCCTGCAGTCTGGATCCTGTAGTCTGGATCAGTCTGGATCCTGTAGTCTGGATCAGTCTGGATCCTGCAGTCTGGATCCTGCAGTCTGGATCCTGGATCCTGCAGTCTGGATCCTGGATCCTGCAGTCTGGATCCTGCAGTCTGAATCCTGGATCCTGTAGTCCCTCCACAGACCACCAGGGTCCCGGCACAGTTCATCTAAGTGAGCGCTGCGAACGTGTGGCGCTCGAACTCAAACGTCCTTGTCAGGGGGGCTGATAAGAGGGGGGAGGCCAGGAAGGCGATTGGATATGGGGAGAGGGGGGTGTGTCAGTGTGTGTGTGTGTGAGAGTCTGTGACGCGATAAGTCCGAGGACCTTTCGCCCAGAGAGCATTCAAGCGTCCTTGATGTTATCAGGCAGCGGTACAGTTCTGGGAGGGAGGTCCGCAGGTGTTTGGGAGAGGGGGAGGGTTAGGTTGGGTGCAGAGCATCATGTTTACATTCCTCCAGGGAGATTGTGACGAAGAGGCTTGCCAGCCGCTCCTTCAAGGCCAAATCTAATCAAATCAACAATTTGCAGGCAGCTCAGTAATTTTCCGTCTGCTTTCCAGTCTTCTGGTTCCTCAATAAACTCCGATCAGACGAATTTGTGATCAATCCCCGCCAAGCCGGGTGCCCAGCTTCTCCAAGGTGTTCTCCATCTTGTTAAAGAGCTCAAAGTCCCTGCTAGCCTACGATTCTGTTCAAGAATCACATCCAGCTTGCGGCCCTGCTCTCCCAGTGTTACAGTCTGAGTGCGGAGCCCCGTGCTCAATCCTTCAGCAGCTTCAGCAGCTCAGAGAGGCCAGAACGGCTCCCACAGCCTTCCGCGATGGTCGATAGGCCAGGAAGATCCCCACTCCAATTAGAAGAAATCCTGCTATCATAAATCCAATTATGAAGGCGTCCTCAACATCCTCGACAGATACATTTTTGAGACACATCGGCCGCCAGTTCTTGTACGCGTCCATCGTGTAACCAGCAAAGAATGTCCCATCAGGGCAGGAGGGCTCCCTTACCCCCTGGCTTCTCGTTGCAAAAATTTGGTCAATGGTACTGAGGGACCAGTTAATCAATTCCATGATTGTAGAGTTTGGGAGGAGTGAAAAGGAGAGACTCTGAAGACGAGACAGGACAAAAGCAGCAGCAGGGCAGATAAGGAGGGAGAGGAGCAGAAAAAGCGTCCGCCTTCACTGAGAGCCGGAAGAAGAGGGACTAAGGTTGTGTTTTGGCAAGAACCTCACGATACAATACATGTATCGTGATACATATATTATATCGTGATACATGTATCGTTTCGTGATATATGAATCACAATACATGAATCATATCGTGATACATGTATCACGATATGATTCATGTATCATGATACGATACATGAATCATATTGTGATACATGTATCACGATACATGTATCACGATACATGTATACGGCAGTAGCTCAGGTGGTAGATGATCCAATGATCGGAAGGTCGGCGGTTTGAATCCCGCTCCGTCCCAGTTTGCTGTCGTGGTGTCCTTGGGCAAGACACCTTACCCACCTGCCCCGTGTGAATGTGTATGAATGTTGGTGGTGGTCGGAGGGGCCGTTAGGCGCGATATGGCAGCCACGCTTCCGTCAGTCTGCCCCAGGGCAGCTGTGGCTACAAACGTAGCAGCTGTGGCTACAGACGTAGCAGCCGTGGCTACAAACGTAGCAGCCGTGGCTACAGACGTAGCAGCTGTGGCTACAGACGTAGCAGCTGTGGCTACAGACGTAGCAGCTGTGGCTACAAACGTAGCTACCACCACCAGTGAGGATGTGTATGAATGAATAATGATCTCTGTAAAGCTCTGGGTGCCTTGAAGGAGCTAAATAAATCCAAGTCATTATTATTATTATCATGTATCACGATATGATACATGTATCGTGATACATGAATCGTATCGTGATACATGTATCGTGATACATGTATCGTGATACATGTATCGTATTGCGATACATGAATCGTATTGTGATACATGAATCGTATCGTGATACATGAATCGTATCGTGATACATGAATCGTATCGTGATACATGTATCGTATCGTGATACATGAATCGTATCGTGATACATGTATTGTGATACATGAATCGTATTGTGATACATGTATCGTGATACATGAATCGTATTGTGATACATGTATCGTGATACATGAATCGTATTGTGATACATGTATCGTGATACATGAATCGTATTGTGATACATGTATTGTGATACATGAATCGTATTGTGATACATGTATCGTGATAAATGAATCGTATCGTGATACATTAATCGTATCGTGATTCATGTATCGTGATACATGAATTGTATCGTGATACATGAATCGTATCGTGATACATGAATCGTATCGTGATTCATGTATCGTGATACATGAATCGTATCGTGATACATGAATCGTATTGTGATACATGAATCGTATCGTGATTCATGTATCGTGATACATGAATCGTATCGTGATACATGAATCGTATCGTGATTCATGTATCGTGATACATGAATCGTATTGTGATGCATGTATCATATCGTGATACATGAATCATATCGTGATACATGAATCGTATCGTGATACATGAATCGTATCGTGATACATGAATTGTATCGTGATACATGAATCATATCGTGATACATGAATTGTATCGTGATACATGTATCGCGATATGATACATGTATCGTGATACATGTATCGTGATACATATATCACGATACATGTATGGTGATACATGTATCGTGATACATGTATCATATCGTGATACATGTATCGCGATATGATACATGTATCACGATACATGTATCATGATACATGTATCGTGATACATATATCACGATACATGTATGGTGATACATGTATCATATCGTGATACATGTATCGTGATACATATATCACGATACATGTATTGTGATACATGAATCA
Source organism: Cololabis saira (assembly GCF_033807715.1). Lineage (NCBI taxonomy): Eukaryota > Metazoa > Chordata > Actinopteri > Beloniformes > Belonidae > Cololabis > Cololabis saira. The sequence continues at coordinate 40,552 of NW_026906311.1, read as the reverse complement.
TATTGTGATAAATGAATTGTATCGTGATACATGAATCGTATGGTGATACATGAATCGTATCGTGATACATGAATCGTATATATATAATCGATATATCAAAGTATTTTACTCAAAAACAGGAGTTTCTGTACTTGTACACGGGAGGAGACTGATCAGAACTGAGTCCATGGTTGATTTTAAACGTCTGCTCCATCGTTTGTAACTGCAAGTCATTGGTGCTTTTTAGATCCAGTAAAACCAAAAACATCTGTAAACCACATCGTTCCTGTGATGCAACCAATCAATCAATCAATGATTGATTGATTCCTTCCTGTGATCCAGGTACGGAGAAGGTCCGGCAGGCCCAGGGATGCAGGAACCTCCACGTGGTGAACCCGGACTGGCTGTGGAGCTGCCTGGAGCGCTGGGAGAGGGTGGAGGAGCAGCTGTACCCCCTGAAGGAGGACTACAGACTAAGGTAGGGGGGTGGGGGAGCAGCTGTACCCCCTGAAGGAGGACTACAGACTACGGTAGGGGGGTGGGGGAGCAGCTGTACCCCCTGAAGGAGGACTACAGACTACGGTAGGGGGTGAGGGGTCTGGGAGAGGGTGGAGGAGCAGCTGTACCCCCTGAAGGAGGACTACAGACTACGGTAGGGGGTGAGGGGTCTGGGAGAGGGTGGGGGAGCAGCTGTACCCCCTGAAGGAGGACTACAGACTACGGTAGGGGGTGGGGGAGCAGCTGCACCCCCTGAAGGAGGACTACAGACTACGGTAGAGGGTGGGGGAGCAGCTGTACCCCCTGAAGGAGGACTACAGACTACGGTAGGGGGGTGGGGGGTCTGGGAGAGGGTGGGGGAGCAGCTGTACCCCCTGAAGGAGGACTACAGACTACGGTAGGGGGGTGGGGGGTCTGGGAGAGGGTGGAGGAGCAGCTGCACCCCCTGATAAACCCTCTCTTCCTCCAGGAGCAGCTGCACCCCCTGATAAACCCTCTCTTCCTGCAGGAGCAGCTGCACCCCCTGATAAACCCTCTCTTCCTGCAGGAGCAGCTGCACCCCCTGATAAACCCTCTCTTCCTGCAGGAGCAGCTGCACCCCCTGATAAACCCTCTCTTCCTGCAGGAGCAGCTGCACCCCCTGATAAACCCTCTCTTCCTGCAGGAGCAGCTGCACCCCCTGATAAACCCTCTCTTCCTGCAGGAGCAGCTGCACCCCCTGATAAACCCTCTCTTCCTGCAGGAGCAGCAGTCCAGCGTCGTTCCCAGACGGTCCTGGTTCCCTGAGCAGGCCGGCCCCCCCTTCGGCCCCCGTCGCCCCCAGACCTGCACCTGCTGCCCCGGAGTCTCGCACCTACGACCCGGTTACCGGGAAGCTGATCCGCAGGAGCCCCCGGGGGCCCCAGGGGCCCCATCAGCCTTCACCAGCCTACCAGGAGCAGCCCGGCCCCAGGTACGGTTCTAGGGGGGGTGAGGGATGTGGGAGGGAGGGGGGGCCCCAGGGGCCCTTGGGGGCCCGGCCCCAGGTACCGTTCTGGGGGGGGGGGGTGAGGGATGAGGGAGGGGGGGCCCCAGGTACGGTTCTAGGGGGGGTGAGGGATGAGGGAGGGAGGGAGGACCATTCAAAAGTTATGGCAGAAAGTAGGAACTATCAAATATGGACCAATCAGATGAAGGGTGGGGGCGCGCTTTTTGGCGTCTAGCATCGCCACGGTAACACTTTTGAAAGAGAAAAGTAATGCGTGGTGTCGGAGGATGGAGACGCACATTTTGATGTATAACACACCTGGGTGCACGTTCGGCCATGGCTCCAAGAGACTTTTCTTTAAGTTGTGACATGATACAGGTGTGTACCGATTTTCGTGCATGTACGTCAAACCGTATTGTGGGGCTTGAGGCACAAAGTTTTCTAGGGGGCGCTGTTGAGCCGTTAGGCCACGCCCATTAATGCAAACCATTAAATATCACATTTATCACCAGGCCTGGCTTGGTGAAAAATTTGGTGACTTTTGGGCACGTTTAGGGGGAAAAAGACCTCATTTAGTCGGAAGAAAAACGAGAACAATTCCTACAGATACAATAGGGCCTTTTGTAGGTGCTCGTGCCCTAATAATAATAATAATAGTAATAATAGCAATAATAATATTAATAATAGTAATAATAATATTAATAATAGTAATAATAATAATAATAATAATAATAATAATAATAATAATAATACCAATATTACTAATATTCTGCAGGTCCCAGCAGGGCGAGGCTGCAGGAAGCAGCAGTAACCCGGACGGCGACCAACCCGGTCCTTCACGCAGGAAACGTCAGCCCAGCATGTCGGAGAGTCTCCCCCTCTACACGCTCTGTAAGGAAGACCTGGACAGCATGGACAAGGAGGTGAGACCTGGACCTGGACCTGGGGGGGTAGAGACCTGGACCTGGACCTGGGGGGGGGGTAGAGACCTGGACCTGGACCTGGACATGGACCTGGACCTGGGGGGGGTAGAGACCTGGACCTGGACCTGGGGGGGACCTGTGACGTCATGCGCATGGTCATGCGCGTCATGCGCGGATGTATGGATGTATGTATGGATGGATGGATTGGTGTAACGATGTGTGGGTGGATGGATGGATGGATGGATGGATGGATGGATGGATGGATGGATGGATGGATGGATGGATGGATGGATGGATGGATGGATGGATGGATGGATGGATGATTCTGACACGACTTTGGCCAACTGACGTAATTCGGCTATAGCTTTGGTAACATTAGCTTCAGCACCAGTTTCATCAGGGATGAACGTACAGCCTAAATTACAACAACAATGTAAGTAAAGAGTTTGAGGAACAATTCCTAACATGTCAGCCTGACTCATTAGTGGACAAGTTTCTTCCATCTCTCGGACTCCTCTCCAGTCTGTTGTCAGTTTGGGCTAGTCTTCTTCAGGCCCGTGGCTGGTGAGTAGGCGTCAGGTGAGTTCTTCAGCGGACAAGGGTTTTGATACCGTCCGACTTCCGGCCTACTCAGGTTCTGGAAAGTTTCCTACTAGCTTGCACTGTGACTGGTGAACCCACGTAGATCGTTCAGCAGCCTTTACTGCTGTCGGGGTTGCAGTCTGGACCACGTTTTTCGTCTCACCACTCAAATCAGAATCTGGTCACCTGGTTTCAGCAGTTCCTGCTTAGGAGAGAGAGGAGAAAGCAGCAGCTTACAAGAACTTTGAACATCTGTTCCGCAAACAGTTCACTCATCCACTTCGAGAGTGTATCTCTCCTTCAGCTTAGCCTTAGCTGAGCGGAGCCTTAGCTTTAACAGTGTCATTAGTTCGTTCCACTAGGCCTGCTCCTACAAAAAAATTTAAAGTAGGTATTTGAATACTTATATTTTGATTACTATACCCTTCCTTCCCTCCTGTTTGAGACATGAGACTTCCCATGGCTCAATTTAACCACCAGGGGTAATAGGTTTTCTGGAAGTACTGGTTTGCTTCGCAGCATTGTTTCGTATGCCAACTAGAAGTTGAGCTGGATGTCAACAGAGGATAGAGGAGGGTCAGGGCTGCCAGAGTCCTGACTTCTCCCCAGATAATCTCCCACTTCTTGACCTTTGCACCCTGGCAAGTCGGCAGCCTGACTTAATGATTCTCTAGGGTCGGTTATCTCTATGACCCCCAGAGATCCCCCCTGCCGTCACCTTAGATTAGATGGGGGCAAAACCTGTTAAATTCTGTCTCCTATCTTAGTCAAGATCCACAGAACTTTCTTATTTCCAAATGTTCTTATTTCAACCCAAGTGGGTTATGGTTTTATGAAAGTAACAACACACTAGGGCTGTGCGATTAATCGATTTTAAATCTAAATCGGATTTATTAATCAAAATCGATGTTAAAAAAGGAAAATCGGAAAATGGATTTTCCTTTTTTGCAGCTGCATTACAGACAGAGCTCGTCTAGTCATCTTTGGTCAAGAAAATTGTATATGTTGTCACTTTACTAAACTCAAGGAGGATTTACAGTATCTTTCAATTGCACTTCATTCCCAATAGGGAAATTTGTTTGCTATTTATCTTTAAAAATAAAGATAAAATATTTTAAACAATTTATTCCATAGTCTTTTGTAGTTTTACCAAAAAAATCAAAATCGAAAATCGGGTTTTCAGAGAGAAAAATCGGGATTTTATTTTTGTCCAAAATCGCCCAGCCCTACAACACACACACATATATAACTTGTTGTAAAATGTCACTGACACGCAACTGACAGTAGGCTTATGAACACGCCCCTCCACTGTATCCAAAACACAACAGCGCTGATTTCACGGGACGAAACCCAACCTGATGAAGCTGTCAATCATCAGTACGTGACTTTCCGACAGATAAAGTAAAGAAAAATGATTGATAAGTTTCCACGCTCATGTAACAGTCAACCCAATCATACACATATCATACTTACAATGCCAAGAATCACATTTCCATACGATCCGGGTCAAATACAGTATTACAAAAGTAATCTGCAACCATTCAACGGTGAATTAACCCAATTTGACAATTCTACGTCACCATGCCTCCATTCAGGGCTTAGAATGATTCAAACGCTTCATTACTTCATTTCTCTGCCTCCTCAAGACGGGAGTTTCTCACTTGAAACACTAGCCAAAGCGCCCTCTGACGGTCTTCTGTTGTCCAGCAGACAAAAAGTCTCCCTCGTCAGACACAGATCACACCATCTAAAGAAGTCAGTTATTTGTATCATTTTAACAAAAACTTCCCCATAGAAAATTTAACACTCACCCCATGGACCCCATGGACATCTAGGTATCCTCTCCAATGAGAGGACACCTCCCTCAGGATTCACCAAGCCTCATCCATGCAGCTTCTTGTGAACGCGCAGCCAGACAGGCAACATGGAGCTTACACACACACTGATGCAGCTGTCTACACACACACACCATGACCTTTGGCCCTGCTGCAGCTTTTTGCAGCAGCAGCCCCTTTCCTCTACTTTCCAATCTCCCATCAAACCACATCTCTTTATGCTATTCTTTTACAGGTTTGCAACTTTCTTTTCCTCCTGCTGGAACCTTGTCCCATTTTGAACATTTTGATCAGTTTTGTTTTTAGCCTTAAATTAGTTGATTTTCAATCTTTTAAAGTTCCTGTATATTATTTCGCAAAAGATTTTTCCCAATCTTTTTTTCACCTAGTTTTAGGGACGTCTCCCATCGACTAAGTCTTTTAGAAATTATTTTAGGCTTACAATAAGTCTCAGCTTAACTACGCGTCTGCTATTTTAGCCAGTTATTTTAACTTTAAGTTTCTTTGAGCCCATAAGTTTCCTTTTTGACAGTTTGGTTTTAGCGCTGATCAGTTTAGTGAACAATTGAAACTTTGCTTCACGATTTGGAAACCCCAACATTGTCAATAGACCGTTTCAGTCATGAACGTTAGACAAGACAGACAGACAATAAAACCCATTCCAATAGAAACCTCCTCTCGTTGGGTCCCAGACCCGTGGGCGTTGGTGAAGTCCCTGACCTTTCCATACCATTACTTTTTAAGTCCCTGACTTAGAGTGGGTCCCAGACCGCAGGCTAACCCCAGGCTAGCATCTATTAAAGTAACACGTAATACCCCAGGTATTTATCAAGAGGAGTATTTTCTTACCCAGTCTCGGTGCCCTTCCTGGCTTGGGGGACCCGTCACCCGGCCTGGATTGGTGCAGGACCATGGCCTCGTCGCTGAAATCAGAACAGCTGTTTGACGCCACATCGGCCCGACGCCACAGATGTTGGGATCCCGGGTTTCGGCACCAGAAAATGTTAGGTCTAAATCAACATTACATAAGTTCATAACGAGGAAAGACACAGAGACTGCTTGGAATGGTTTTAACGCACCTCTGCAGGAGGGGGAGCAGAGGAGTGCAGGGCAAAGAGGCCGGGAGTCAGGCCTGCAGGGACCTGGTCCTGGACCTGGACCTGGACCTGGACTTCTCCTGCAGGAGGGGGGGAGCAGAGGAGAGCAGGGCAACGAGGCCAGGAGTCAGGCCTGCAGGGACCTGGTCCTGGTCCTGGACCTCTCCTGCAGGAGGGGGGGAGCAGAGGAGTGCAGAGCAACGAGGCCGGGAGTCAGGCCTGCAGGAACCTGGTCCTGGACCTGGACCTGGACCTGGACCTCTCCTGCAGGAGGGGGAGCAGAGGAGAGCAGGGCAACGAGGCTCTCATTGAGAACTCCTGAGCTCCCCCAAAGTTCCTCCTCCTGCATCATGCTTTTATTGAGAAACTTGACAGGAAATGACCATATAAGCACAGTGAACAGTAGATAATGGGAGGGAAGTGATGACGTGTGATTGAATACTGACACTACAGTAGACAGACGTCACCAGAACAGTCCAAAACCTGAGTAGATCAGGAAGTGGCTGTTGTGACTTTTGTTGACAAAGCATGTGACAGTTTCATAAGGACAAAACAAGTTTAAAGGTTGATTTAACCTCACGGGATGGATGGATGATGGATGATGGATGGATGGATGGATGGATGGATGGATGGATGGATGGATGGATGGATGGATGGATGGATGGATAGATGATGGATGGATGATGGATGGATGGATGATGGATGATGGATGGATTGGTGTAACGATGTGTGGGTGGATGGATGGATGGATGGATGGATGGATGATGGATGGATGGATGGATGGATAGATGATGGATGGATGGATGGATGGATGATGGATGGATGATGGATGGATGGATTGGTGTAACGATGTGTGGGTGGATGGATGGATGGATGGATGGATGGAGGATGGATGGATGGATGGATGGATGGATGATGGATGGATGATGGATGGATGATGGATGGATGGATTGGTGTAACGATGTGTGGGTGGATGGATGGATGGATGGATGGATGGATGATGGATGGATGGATGGATGATGGATGATGGATGATGGATGGATGGATGATGGATGGATGGATGGATTGGTGTAACGATGTGTGGGTGGACGGATATAGTTCCACGTTCCTGATCTTGCAAACACGACTAGTTCCTGTTAAACGTCTGTTTCACGGCTGATCAGAGAGTAAACGGAGGGAAAGATGAATCTTTAGTAGAAACTTTAATGTCAGCTGGGACTCCGCTAAAGGGCTAAAGCGCTAAAGGGCTAAAGCGCTAAAGGGCAGCCTGACATTCTGAAACACCAGGATCTCCAGGGCTCAGAGGGAGAACAGGATTTAATTGGCCGGAGCAGGTTTACGTACGAGTCAGGCAGACGCTTCACATTTAAATGTCACCAGCGGTTACGAGGTGGTCTGGTTTACCTGCAGAGAAGAGCAGCGGTAGTTTATACCAGACCGGCTGACCTTTCTGGGACTGATGTTTCCTTGTTGTTTCCTTGTTAGCCGAGTGAAGAGAAGGAAGGATGCTTCAGCGTCACCACGCTCTGGTGCAGCAGCTTGTAGATCAGCAGCTTGTAGATCAGCAGCTTGTAGATCAGCTGTAACCAGGAATCTGTGGTCGTGGGCTGGAAATCTATTAACCTGCAACCTATTTATCTATTCTATTAACCTATATATGAACCTGCAACTAAAGGCTGGACATCTATGAACTACAACCTATTATATATCTATTAACCTGCAACCTATTATCTATCTATTCTATTAACCTACAACCTATGTATCTATTCTATTAACCTATATATTAACCTAAAACTAAAGGCTGGATTACGGTTCTGCGTTAAACCAACGCAGAGCCGTTGCCGCGACGCCGTTGCCGCGACGCCGTTGCCGCGACGCCGTTGCCGCGACGCCGTTGCCGCGACGCCGTTGCCGCGACGCCGTTGCCGCGACGCCGTTGCCGCGACGCCGTTGCCGCGACGCCGTTGCCGCGACGCCGTTGCCGCGACGCCGTTGCCGCGACGCCGTTGCCGCGACGCCGTTGCCGCGACGCCGTTGCCGCGACGCCGTTGCCGCGACGCCGTTGCCGCGACGCCGTTGCCGCGACGCCGTTGCCGCGACGCCGTTGCCGCGACGCCGTTGCCGCGACGCCGTCGTGAACCTTCGGACTTCTCCGTCACTCCATTTCTCCGCGGTGCAAAACCCCCCAGAGCGCTAGCTGATACTTTGTTTAGCTTCCAGTTTTTTCCGGTCACAGTGAATCAAAAACATAAGGACAACTATTGTGCAAAAAACCAAGACAAAATAATCCCACACACACGAAGAAAAGAGCTGAAAGTTCACGACTGCATCACGAACCGGAAACAGGAAATGCGTTGCTACCAAGCGAACAATCACAGCCTCTCGGTCTGCGTTTGGTCTGCGTTGGTCTGCGTTTGGTCTGTGTTGGTCTGCGTTGGTCTGCGTTGGTCTGCGTTGGTCTGCGTTTGGTCTGCGTTGGTCTGCGTTTGGTCTGCGTTTGGTCTGCGTTTGGTCTGCGTTGGTCTGCGTTGGTCTGCGTTTGGTCTGTGTTGGTCTGCGTTTGGTCTGTGTTGGTCTGCGTTGGTCTGCGTTGGTCTGCGTTTGGTCTGCGTTTGGTCTGCGTTTGGTCTGCGTTGGTCTGCGTTTGGTCTGCGTTTGGTCTGTGTTGGTCTGCGTTGGTCTGTGTTGGTCTGCGTTGGTCTGCGTTGGTCTGCGTTGGTCTGCGTTTGGTCTGTGTTTGGTCTGCGTTGGTCTGCGTTGGTCTGCGTTTGGTCTGTGTTGGTCTGTGTTGGTCTGCGTTTGGTCTGCGTTGGTCTGCGTTGGTCTGCGTTGGTCTGCGTTGGTCTGCGTTTGGTCTGCGTTGGTCTGCGTTTGGTCTGCGTTGGTCTGCGTTGGTCTGCGTTTGGTCTGCGTTTGGTCTGCGTTGGTCTGCGTTGGTCTGCGTTGGTCTGCGTTGGTCTGCGTTTGGTCTGCGTTGGTCTGCGTTGGTCTGCGTTTGGTCTGCGTTGGTCTGCGTTGGTCTGCGTTTGGTCTGCGTTGGTCTGCGTTGGTCTGCGTTTGGTCTGCGTTGGTCTGCGTTGGTCTGCGTTTGGTCTGCGTTGGTCTGCGTTTGGTCTGCGTTGGTCTGCGTTTGGTCTGCGTCGGTCTGCGTTTGTCTGCGTTGGTCTGCGTCGGTCTGCGTTGGTCTGCGTCGGTCTGCGTTGGTCTGCGTTGGTCTGCGTTGGTCTGCGTCGGTCTGCGTTGGGTCTGCGTCGGTCTGCGTTTGGTCTGCGTTGGGTCTGCGTTGGTCTGCGTTGGTCTGCGTCGGTCTGCGTTGGTCTGCGTTTGGTCTGCGTTTGGTCTGCGTTGGTCTGCGTCGGTCTGCGTTGGTCTGCGTTGGTCTGCGTCGGTCTGCGTTGGTCTGCGTCGGTCTGCGTTGGTCTGCGTTTGGTCTGCGTTTGGTCTGCGTTGGTCTGCGTTGGTCTGCGTTTGGTCTGCGTTTGGTCTGCGTTGGTCTGCGTTTGGTCTGCGTCGGTCTGCGTTGGTCTGCGTTGGTCTGCGTTTGGTCTGCGTTTGGTCTGCGTTGGTCTGCGTTTGGTCTGCGTCGGTCTGCGTCGGTCTGCGTTGGTCTGCGTTTGGTCTGCGTCGGTCTGCGTTGGTCTGCGTTTGGTCTGCGTCGGTCTGCGTTGGTCTGTGTTGGTCTGCGTTTGGTCTGCGTTGGTCTGTGTTGGTCTGCGTTGGTCTGCGTTGGTCTGCGTTGGTCTGCGTTGGTCTGCGTTGGTCTGCGTTGGTCTGCGTTGGTCTGCGTTTGGTCTGCGTTTGGTCTGCGTTGGTCTGCGTTGGTCTGTGTTGGTCTGCGTTGGTCTGCGTTGGTCTGTGTTGGTCTGCGTTTGGTCTGCGTTTGGTCTGCGTCGGTCTGCGTTGGTCTGCGTTGGTCTGCGTTTGGTCTGCGTTGGTCTGCGTTTGGTCTGCGTGGGTCTGCGTTGGTCTGTGTTGGTCTGCGTTGGTCTGCGTTGGTCTGCGTTGGTCTGCGTTGGTCTGCGTTGGTCTGCGTTGGTCTGCGTTGGTCTGCGTTGGTCTGCGTTTGGTCTGCGTTTGGTCTGCGTTGGTCTGCGTTGGTCTGCGTTGGTCTGCGTTGGTCTGCGTTGGTCTGCGTTGGTCTGCGTTTGGTCTGCGTTGGTCTGCGTTTGGTCTGCGTTTGGTCTGCGTTTGGTCTGCGTTGGTCTGCGTTTGGTCTGCGTCGGTCTGCGTTGGTCTGCGTTTGGTCTGCGTCGGTCTGCGTTTGGTCTGCGTTGGTCTGTGTTGGGTCTGCGTTGGTCTGCGTTGGTCTGCGTTGGTCTGCGTTGGTCTGCGTTGGTCTGCGTTGGTCTATGTTGGTCTATGTTGGTCTGCGTTGGTCTGCGTTGGTCTGCGTTGGTCTGCGTTTGGTCTGCGTTTGGTCTGCGTTGGTCTGCGTCGGTCTGCGTCGGTCTGCGTTGGTCTGCGTTGGTCTGCGTTGGTCTGCGTTTGGTCTGCGTTTGGTCTGCGTTGGTCTGCGTTGGTCTGCGTTGGTCTGCGTCGGTCTGCGTCGGTCTGCGTTGGTCTGCGTTGGTCTGCGTTGGTCTGTGTTGGTCTGCGTTTGGTCTGCGTTGGTCTGCGTTTGGTCTGCGTCGGTCTGCGTTTGGTCTGCGTTTGGTCTGCGTTGGTCTGCGTTGGTCTGCGTTGGTCTGCGTTGGTCTGCGTTGGTCTGCGTTTGGTCTGCGTTGGTCTGCGTTGGTCTGCGTTTGGTCTGCGTTGGTCTGCGTTTGGTCTGCGTTGGTCTGCGTTTGGTCTGCGTTGGTCTGCGTTTGGTCTGCGTTGGTCTGCGTTGGTCTGTGTTGGTCTGCGTTTGGTCTGCGTTGGTCTGCGTTGGTCTGTGTTGGTCTGCGTTTGGTCTGGGTTGGTCTGCGTTGGTCTGCGTTGGTCTGTGTTGGTCTGCGTTTGGTCTGCGTTGGTCTGCGTTTGGTCTGCGTTGGTCTGCGTTGGTCTGCGTTTGGTCTGCGTTGGTCTGCGTTGGTCTGCGTTGGTCTGTGTTGGTCTGCGTTTGGTCTGGGTTGGTCTGCGTTGGTCTGCGTTGGTCTGTGTTGGTCTGCGTTTGGTCTGCGTTGGTCTGCGTTTGGTCTGCGTCGGTCTGCGTTTGGTCTGCGTTTGGTCTGCGTTGGTCTGCGTTGGTCTGCGTTGGTCTGCGTTGGTCTGCGTTGGTCTGCGTTTGGTCTGCGTCAGTCTGCGTGGGTCTGCGTCGGTCTGCGTCGGTCTGCGTTGGTCTGCGTTTGGTCTGCGTTGGTCTGCGTTTGGTCTGCGTTGGTCTGCGTTGGTCTGCGTTTGGTCTGCGTTGGTCTGCGTTTGGTCTGCGTTGGTCTGCGTTTGGTCTGCGTTGGTCTGCGTTTGGTCTGCGTTGGTCTGCGTTGGTCTGTGTTGGTCTGCGTTTGGTCTGCGTTGGTCTGCGTTGGTCTGCGTTGGTCTGTGTTGGTCTGCGTTTGGTCTGCGTTGGTCTGCGTTGGTCTGCGTTGGTCTGTGTTGGTCTGCGTTTGGTCTGCGTTGGTCTGCGTTGGTCTGTGTTGGTCTGCGTTTGGTCTGCGTTGGTCTGCGTTTGGTCTGCGTTGGTCTGCGTTGGTCTGCGTTTGGTCTGCGTTGGTCTGCGTTGGTCTTCGTTGGTCTGTGTTGGTCTGCGTTTGGTCTGGGTTGGTCTGCGTTTGGTCTGCGTTGGTCTGCGTTTGGTCTGCGTCGGTCTGCGTTTGGTCTGCGTTTGGTCTGCGTCGGTCTGCGTCGGTCTGCGTTGGTCTGCGTCGGTCTGCGTTGGGTCTGCGTTTGGTCTGCGTTTGGTCTGTGTTGGTCTGCGTCGGTCTGCGTTGGGTCTGCGTTTGGTCTGCGTCGGTCTGCGTCGGTCTGCGTTGGTCTGCGTTTGGTCTGCGTTGGTCTGCGTTTGGTCTGCGTTGGTCTGCGTTTGGTCTGCGTCGGTCTGCGTTTGGTCTGCGTTTGGTCTGCGTTGGTCTGCGTCGGTCTGCGTTGGTCTGCGTTTGGTCTGCGTTGGTCTGCGTTGGTCTGCGTTGGTCTGTGTTGGTCTGCGTTTGGTCTGCGTTGGTCTGCGTTTGGTCTGCGTCGGTCTGCGTTGGTCTGCGTTGGTCTGCGTCGGTCTGCGTTGGGTCTGGGTTGGTCTGCGTTGGTCTGTGTTGGTCTGCGTTTGGTCTGCGTTGGTCTGCGTTTGGTCTGCGTCGGTCTGCGTTTGGTCTGCGTTTGGTCTGCGTTGGTCTGCGTCGGTCTGCGTTGGTCTGCGTTTGGTCTGCGTTGGTCTGCGTTGGTCTGCGTTGGTCTGCGTTGGTCTGCGTCGGTCTGCGTTGGTCTGCGTCGGTCTGCGTTGGTCTGCGTTGGGTCTGCGTTTGGTCTGCGTTGGTCTGCGTTGGTCTGCGTTGGTCTGCGTTGGTCTGCGTCGGTCTGCGTTGGTCTGCGTCGGTCTGCGTTGGTCTGCGTTGGGTCTGCGTTGGGTCTGCGTTTGGTCTGCGTCGGTCTGCGTTGGTCTGCGTTTGGTCTGCGTTGGTCTGCGTTGGTCTGCGTTGGTCTGCGTTGGTCTGCGTTGGTCTGCGTCGGTCTGCGTTGGGTCTGCGTTGGGTCTGCGTTTGGTCTGCGTTTGGTCTGCGTTGGTCTGCGTCGGTCTGCGTTGGTCTGCGTTTGGTCTGCGTTGGTCTGCGTCGGTCTGCGTTGGTCTGCGTTGGTCTGCGTCGGTCTGCGTTGGGTCTGCGTTGGGTCTGCGTTTGGTCTGCGTTTGGTCTGCGTCGGTCTGCGTTGGGTCTGCGTTTGGTCTGCGTCGGTCTGCGTCGGTCTGCGTTGGTCTGCGTTTGGTCTGCGTTTGGTCTGCGTTTGGTCTGCGTTTGGTCTGCGTTTGGTCTGCGTTTGGTCTGCGTTGGTCTGCGTTTGGTCTGCGTTTGGTCTGCGTTTGGTCTGCGTTTGGTCTGCGTTGGTCTGCGTCGGTCTGCGTTTGGTCTGCGTCGGTCTGCGTTGGTCTGCGTTGGTCTGCGTCGGTCTGCGTTGGTCTGCGTTGGTCTGCGTCGGTCTGCGTCGGTCTGCGTTGGTCTGCGTTGGTCTGCGTTGGTCTGCGTTTGGTCTGCGTTTGGTCTGCGTTGGTCTGCGTTGGTCTGCGTTGGTCTGCGTCGGTCTGCGTCGGTCTGCGTTGGTCTGCGTTGGTCTGCGTTGGTCTGTGTTGGTCTGCGTTTGGTCTGCGTTGGTCTGCGTTTGGTCTGCGTCGGTCTGCGTTTGGTCTGCGTTTGGTCTGCGTTGGTCTGCGTTGGTCTGCGTTGGTCTGCGTTGGTCTGCGTTGGTCTGCGTTTGGTCTGCGTTGGTCTGCGTTGGTCTGCGTTTGGTCTGCGTTGGTCTGCGTTTGGTCTGCGTTGGTCTGCGTTTGGTCTGCGTTGGTCTGCGTTTGGTCTGCGTTGGTCTGCGTTGGTCTGTGTTGGTCTGCGTTTGGTCTGCGTTGGTCTGCGTTGGTCTGTGTTGGTCTGCGTTTGGTCTGGGTTGGTCTGCGTTGGTCTGCGTTGGTCTGTGTTGGTCTGCGTTTGGTCTGCGTTGGTCTGCGTTTGGTCTGCGTTGGTCTGCGTTGGTCTGCGTTTGGTCTGCGTTGGTCTGCGTTGGTCTGCGTTGGTCTGTGTTGGTCTGCGTTTGGTCTGGGTTGGTCTGCGTTGGTCTGCGTTGGTCTGTGTTGGTCTGCGTTTGGTCTGCGTTGGTCTGCGTTTGGTCTGCGTCGGTCTGCGTTTGGTCTGCGTTTGGTCTGCGTTGGTCTGCGTTGGTCTGCGTTGGTCTGCGTTGGTCTGCGTTGGTCTGCGTTTGGTCTGCGTCAGTCTGCGTGGGTCTGCGTCGGTCTGCGTCGGTCTGCGTTGGTCTGCGTTTGGTCTGCGTTGGTCTGCGTTTGGTCTGCGTTGGTCTGCGTTGGTCTGCGTTTGGTCTGCGTTGGTCTGCGTTTGGTCTGCGTTGGTCTGCGTTTGGTCTGCGTTGGTCTGCGTTTGGTCTGCGTTGGTCTGCGTTGGTCTGTGTTGGTCTGCGTTTGGTCTGCGTTGGTCTGCGTTGGTCTGCGTTGGTCTGTGTTGGTCTGCGTTTGGTCTGCGTTGGTCTGCGTTGGTCTGCGTTGGTCTGTGTTGGTCTGCGTTTGGTCTGCGTTGGTCTGCGTTGGTCTGTGTTGGTCTGCGTTTGGTCTGCGTTGGTCTGCGTTTGGTCTGCGTTGGTCTGCGTTGGTCTGCGTTTGGTCTGCGTTGGTCTGCGTTGGTCTTCGTTGGTCTGTGTTGGTCTGCGTTTGGTCTGGGTTGGTCTGCGTTTGGTCTGCGTTGGTCTGCGTTTGGTCTGCGTCGGTCTGCGTTTGGTCTGCGTTTGGTCTGCGTCGGTCTGCGTCGGTCTGCGTTGGTCTGCGTCGGTCTGCGTTGGGTCTGCGTTTGGTCTGCGTTTGGTCTGTGTTGGTCTGCGTCGGTCTGCGTTGGGTCTGCGTTTGGTCTGCGTCGGTCTGCGTCGGTCTGCGTTGGTCTGCGTTTGGTCTGCGTTGGTCTGCGTTTGGTCTGCGTTGGTCTGCGTTTGGTCTGCGTCGGTCTGCGTTTGGTCTGCGTTTGGTCTGCGTTGGTCTGCGTCGGTCTGCGTTGGTCTGCGTTTGGTCTGCGTTGGTCTGCGTTGGTCTGCGTTGGTCTGTGTTGGTCTGCGTTTGGTCTGCGTTGGTCTGCGTTTGGTCTGCGTCGGTCTGCGTTGGTCTGCGTTGGTCTGCGTCGGTCTGCGTTGGGTCTGGGTTGGTCTGCGTTGGTCTGTGTTGGTCTGCGTTTGGTCTGCGTTGGTCTGCGTTTGGTCTGCGTCGGTCTGCGTTTGGTCTGCGTTTGGTCTGCGTTGGTCTGCGTCGGTCTGCGTTGGTCTGCGTTTGGTCTGCGTTGGTCTGCGTTGGTCTGCGTTGGTCTGCGTTGGTCTGCGTCGGTCTGCGTTGGTCTGCGTCGGTCTGCGTTGGTCTGCGTTGGGTCTGCGTTTGGTCTGCGTTGGTCTGCGTTGGTCTGCGTTGGTCTGCGTTGGTCTGCGTCGGTCTGCGTTGGTCTGCGTCGGTCTGCGTTGGTCTGCGTTGGGTCTGCGTTGGGTCTGCGTTTGGTCTGCGTCGGTCTGCGTTGGTCTGCGTTTGGTCTGCGTTGGTCTGCGTTGGTCTGCGTTGGTCTGCGTTGGTCTGCGTTGGTCTGCGTCGGTCTGCGTTGGGTCTGCGTTGGGTCTGCGTTTGGTCTGCGTTTGGTCTGCGTTGGTCTGCGTCGGTCTGCGTTGGTCTGCGTTTGGTCTGCGTTGGTCTGCGTCGGTCTGCGTTGGTCTGCGTTGGTCTGCGTCGGTCTGCGTTGGGTCTGCGTTGGGTCTGCGTTTGGTCTGCGTTTGGTCTGCGTCGGTCTGCGTTGGGTCTGCGTTTGGTCTGCGTCGGTCTGCGTCGGTCTGCGTTGGTCTGCGTTTGGTCTGCGTTTGGTCTGCGTTTGGTCTGCGTTTGGTCTGCGTTTGGTCTGCGTTTGGTCTGCGTTGGTCTGCGTTTGGTCTGCGTTTGGTCTGCGTTTGGTCTGCGTTTGGTCTGCGTTGGTCTGCGTCGGTCTGCGTTTGGTCTGCGTCGGTCTGCGTTGGTCTGCGTTGGTCTGCGTCGGTCTGCGTTGGTCTGCGTTGGTCTGCGTCGGTCTGCGTTGGGTCTGCGTTGGGTCTGCGTTTGGTCTGCGTTTGGTCTGCGTCGGTCTGCGTTGGGTCTGCGTTTGGTCTGCGTCGGTCTGCGTCGGTCTGCGTTGGTCTGCGTTTGGTCTGCGTTTGGTCTGCGTTTGGTCTGCGTTTGGTCTGCGTTTGGTCTGCGTTTGGTCTGCGTTGGTCTGCGTTTGGTCTGCGTTTGGTCTGCGTTTGGTCTGCGTTTGGTCTGCGTTGGTCTGCGTCGGTCTGTGTTTGGTCTGCGTCGGTCTGCGTCGGTCTGCGTTGGTCTGCGTTGGTCTGCGTTTGGTCTGCGTTTGGTCTGCGTTTGGTCTGCGTTTGGTCTGCGTTTGGTCTGCGTTTGGTCTGCGTTGGTCTGCGTTTGGTCTGCGTTTGGTCTGCGTTTGGTCTGCGTTTGGTCTGCGTTTGGTCTGCGTTTGGTCTGCGTTTGGTCTGCGTTTGGTCTGCGTTTGGTCTGCGTTGGTCTGCGTTTGGTCTGCGTTGGTCTGCGTTGGTCTGCGTTGGTCTGTGTTGGTCTGCGTTTGGTCTGCGTTGGTCTGCGTTTGGTCTGCGTCGGTCTGCGTTGGTCTGCGTCGGTCTGCGTTGGTCTGCGTTGGTCTGTGTTGGTCTGCGTTGGGTCTGGGTTGGTCTGCGTTGGTCTGTGTTGGTCTGCGTTTGGTCTGCGTTGGTCTGCGTTTGGTCTGCGTCGGTCTGCGTTTGGTCTGCGTTTGGTCTGCGTTGGTCTGCGTCGGTCTGCGTTGGTCTGCGTTTGGTCTGCGTTGGTCTGCGTTGGTCTGCGTTGGTCTGCGTTGGTCTGCGTCGGTCTGCGTTGGTCTGCGTCGGTCTGCGTTGGTCTGCGTTGGGTCTGCGTTTGGTCTGCGTTGGTCTGCGTTGGTCTGCGTTGGTCTGCGTTGGTCTGCGTCGGTCTGCGTTGGTCTGCGTTGGTCTGCGTCGGTCTGCGTTGGGTCTGCGTTGGGTCTGCGTTTGGTCTGCGTTTGGTCTGCGTTTGGTCTGCGTCGGTCTGCGTTGGGTCTGCGTTTGGTCTGCGTCGGTCTGCGTCGGTCTGCGTTGGTCTGCGTTTGGTCTGCGTTTGGTCTGCGTTTGGTCTGCGTTTGGTCTGCGTTTGGTCTGCGTTTGGTCTGCGTTTGGTCTGCGTTGGTCTGCGTTTGGTCTGCGTTTGGTCTGCGTTTGGTCTGCGTTTGGTCTGCGTTGGTCTGCGTTGGTCTGCGTTTGGTCTGCGTTTGGTCTGCGTTTGGTCTGCGTTTGGTCTGCGTTTGGTCTGTGTTTGGTCTGCGTTTGGTCTGCGTTTGGTCTGCGTTGGTCTGCGTTGGTCTGCGTTTGGTCTGCGTCGGTCTGCGTTGGTCTGCGTTTGGTCTGCGTCGCCTCGAGGTGTAGTTCCATGTTTTGGAGGTGCTAGCAGGCTACAGCGTAGCCCTCACCGTACGGTGCGCGTTGTGCGTGTCCTGGACCAGGTCTGAGACCAGGACCAGAACCAGGACCAGGTCTCAGACCAGAACCAGGACCAGGACCAGAACCAGAACCAGGACCAGGTCTCAGACCAGAACCAGGACCAGGTCTCATGACTCTCTCTCTCCAGGTGGACGACATGTTGGGGGAGGAGAGCGACAACGAGGCCGAGGATCCAGGGAAGGAGGTTCCAGGTCCCGAGGAGCAGCAGCCGGGACCAGGACCAGGACCCAGACCTGGTCCTGGTCCCGGACCAGGACCAGGTCTGGTCCCGCCGGTCCCAGCAGTGAAACAGGCTCCTCAGACGTCTTCAGTCCAGTCCGGTCCAGTCCAGCGAGTCCCCAGGTGAGAACCGCCCACCAGCACACCTGTTCACTGTAGACCCCCAGGTCCAGGTCTGTCCTGGTGGACCTGGTGGACCTGGTCTCCCTGGTCCTGCAGGACCTGGTCCTCCAGGACCTGGTCCTCCTGGTCCCCAGGTGAGAACCCGCCCACCAGCACACCTGTTCACTGTAGACCCCCAGGACCTGGTCTCTCCTGGTCTCCCAGGTCCTCCAGGACCTGGGAGACCAGGAGACCAGGTCCTGCAGGTGAGAACCGCCCACCCCCACACCTGTTCACTGTAGACCCCCAGGACCTGGTCTCTCCTGGTGGACCTGGTCTCCCTGGTGGACCTGGAGGACCAGGGAGACCTGGTCCTCCAGGACCTGGTCCTCCAGGACCTGGTCCTCCTGGTCCCCAGGTGAGAACCGCCCACCAGCACACCTGTTCCCTGTAGACCCCCAGGACCTGGTCTGTCCTGGTGGACCTGGTCTCTCCTGGTGGACCTGATCTCCCTGGTCCTGCAGGACCTGGTCTCTCCTGGTCTCCCTGGTCCTGCAGGACCTGGTCTCTCCTGGTCTCCCTGGTCCTGCAGGACCTGGTCCTCCTGGTCTCCCTGGTCTCCCTGGTCCTGCAGGACCTGGTCCTCCAGGACCTGGTCTCCCTGGTCCTGCAGGACCTGGTCCTCCTGGTCTCTCTGGTCCTGCAGGACCTGGTCTCTCCTGGTCTCCCTGGTCCTGCAGGACCTGGTCTCTCCTGGTCCTGCAGGACCTGGTCCTCCTGGTCTCTCTGGTCCTGCAGGACCTGGTCCTCCTGGTCTCCCTGGTCCTGCAGGACCTGGTCCTCCTGGTCTCTCCTGGTCCTGCAGGACCTGGTCCTCCTGGTCTCCCTGGTCCTGCAGGACCTGGTCCTCCTGGTCTCTCTGGTCCTGCAGGACCTGGTCCTCCTGGTCTCTCTGGTCCTGCAGGACCTGGTCCTCCTGGTCTCCCTGGTCCTGCAGGACCTGGTCCTCCTGGTCTCCCTGGTCCTGCAGGACCTGGTCCTCCTGGTCTCTCCTGGTCCTGCAGGACCTGGTCCTCCTGGTCTCTCTGGTCCTGCAGGACCTGGTCCTCCTGGTCTCCCTGGTCCTGCAGGACCTGGTCCTCCTGGTCTCCCTGGTCCTGCAGGACCTGGTCCTCCTGGTCTCCCTGGTCCTGCAGGACCTGGTCCTCCTGGTCTCCCTGGTCCTGCAGGACCTGGTCCTCCTGGTCTCCCTGGTCCTGCAGGACCTGGTCCTCCTGGTCTCCCTGGTCCTGCAGGACCTGGTCCTCCTGGTCTCCCTGGTCCTGCAGGACCTGGTCCTCCTGGTCTCCCTGGTCCTGCAGGACCTGGTCCTCCTGGTCTCCCTGGTCCTGCAGGACCTGGTCCTCCTGGTCTCCCTGGTCCTGCAGGACCTGGTCCTCCTGGTCTCCCTGGTCCTGCAGGACCTGGTCCTCCTGGTCTCCCTGGTCCTGCAGGACCTGGTCCTCCTGGTCTCCCTGGTCCTCCTGGTCTCCCTGGTCCTGCTGGACCTGGTCCTCCTGGTCCCCCTGGTCCTGCAGGACCTGGTCCTGCTGGTCCTGCAGGACCTGGTCCTCCTGGTCTCCCTGGTCCTGCAGGACCTGGTCCTCCTGGTCTCCCTGGTCCTCCTGGTCTCCCTGGTCCTGCTGGACCTGGTCCTCCTGGTCTCCCTGGTCCTGCAGGACCTGGTCCTCCTGGTCTCTCCTGCAGGACCTGGTCCTCCTGGTCCTCCTGGTCCTGCAGGACCTGGTCCTCCTGGTCTCTCTGGTCCTGCAGGACCTGGTCCTCCTGGTCCCCCTAGTCCTGCAGGACCTGGTGAAGGTTCAGTTCTGGCTCCTGCAGCTCTGATGGTTCTGGTGCTGATGAATCTCTGGACTTCACTTCAGGTCTGGGGGGTCCAGGTCCTGGTCTGGGGGGTCTGGGGGTCCAGGTCAGACCAGGTCCTGCAGCGTATAATCATATATTACCCATGAGCCTCGGCTGCCGTTGCCACGGCGACGCTGATAAATATATGAATATATTACCCATGAGCCTCGGCTGCCGTTGCCACGGCGATGCTGATAAATATATTACCCATGAGCCTCGGCTGCTGTTGCTTGAAGAGGGATGACCAGTTATCTAAGTTAATTGACATTTGTGGGAAGATGGAGGACAAAATGTTGTTTTCTTCATCATTTTTTTATTCATAATTTGAGGTTCAATTTCATTTGTTTTCATTTTATATTAGACCAGTGTTTTTCAATCCTGGTCCTCGTGGGCCCCTGTCCTGCATGTTTTAGATGCTACCCTGCTTCAGCACACCGTGATAAAAGTACCTGTGTCATCAACAGAGCTGTGCAGACCTTGGTGACAAGCTAACTAGGACCTTTAATTAGAATCAGCTGTGTTGGTGCAGGGAAACATCTAAAACATGCAGGACAGGGAACACGAGGACCAGGATTGAGAAGCACTGGATTAGACAAATCCTCAGTTGACCTGCTGGTGTTGAATAAACAAGACTTGCTTTTCTTGAATCTGAGTACAGTGTTTGAATTAAGATTCCCTTTGTTAACAGAAATGCATACATGTAAATACTAGCAAGATAGTTTTAGATCCAACACAAACAAGTCAGGCAGTAATTTGGTTATTCATTTATTTATGACCACAAAATGTAAACAATTTCAGCAAGTTGAACAAAAACGTTGCAGTAAATAGTAATAAGATAACTGTAATATTTAGCTCAGGTTACCATCAATTTATACGCTCTCTTACAAAAATGAAATGACATCATGCTGAAAAATGGAAAGTAATATTAGATGGTCATAACACAGCTGGAATATTTAACTCAGTTTACACGCGCTTACAAAAAAGAAATTACTCTGCGATTGATCCTGGCGTACTGGATGTGCTGGTATGGGTAGATTGAAAGAAAGACAATGTTAACAAGGAAATACATATTGTACTGTGCGCATGTTTAAATTGTGTTCTTTGTTGAATTTTATGCTCCTTTATATAGGCTACCACTTTGTTTTCAAACATCCGGATGATCATTCCCAAACTTATAATACCGGTACGTAACATTTTGATCTGACTAGGAATTTTGTAAATTGAAATTTTAAATAAAGTTTATTGAAAAAAACCCCCCAAAAAACAGACGTTTTTATCTGACTTGTTTCCGGTTTCTGCTAAGTGTGTCCCATTCCTATTTATACCATTTGGAGCCCTCACACCCTCGCACACTTGATCACGTGACGCTGACGTCACTGAAAGTCTGTGAGGGCTCAGGGTTTGAGGGTTTAGGGTGGAGATTGGGATTGGGCCTTTCTTTTAGTCTTTGACAAGGCGGTCATTTTAGGAGGAACATTAAAGCTAATTTCAGTCACTAAGTCCAGAGTTCACATGACGTTTGTTGTTCTCCGTAAACGTTTCTCAGTCCGGACTGAAACATGTAAAGTATTTGAGTTGTCAGAGTTTGGATGTTTGGACGTCTGATCCTCTTGACAAATACTTATTATAGTGAGTTAAACCAACCCTTTATAGCAGTTTAGAGAAATACTGATTGTAGTGAGTTAAACCAACCCTTTATAGCAGTTTTATCCGTTAGCAGCTCATGTTGTTATCAGTGTCTTCTCTTTTAACTGGATCATGTTATCAGGGTTTTTAATTTCCTGCTGCTCCAGCACTTTCTCTGCACTTTCTCTGTAGTCTCTCTGTAGTCTCTCTGTAGACTCTCTGCACTTTCTCTGTAGTCTCTCTGCACTTTCTCTGTAGTCTCTCTGCACTTTCTCTGTAGTCTCTCTGCACTTTCTCTGTAGTCTCTCTGCACTTTCTCTGTAGTCTCTCTGCACTTTCTCTGTAGTCTCTCTGCACTTTCTCTGTAGTCTCTCTGCACTTTCTCTGTAGTCTCTCTGCACTTTCTCTGTAGTCTCTCTGCACTTTCTCTGTAGTCTCTCTGCACTTTCTCTGTAGTCTCTCTGCAGTTTCTCTGTAGTCTCTCTGTAGTCTCTCTGTAGTCTCTCTGCACTTTCTCTGTAGTCTCTCTGCACTTTCTCTGTAGTCTCTCTGCAGCTTCTCTGCACTTTCTCTGTAGTCTCTCTGCAGTTTCTCTGTAGTCTCTCTGCACTTTCTCTGTAGTCTCTCTGCACTTTCTCTGTAGTCTCTCTGCAGTTTCTCTGTAGTCTCTCTGTAGTTTCTCTGCACTTTCTCTGTAGTCTCTCTGCACTTTCTCTGTAGTTTCTCTGCAGTTTCTCTGTAGTCTCTCTGCACTTTCTCTGTAGTCTCTCTGCACTTTCTCTGTAGTCTCTCTGCACTTTCTCTGTAGTCTCTCTGCACTTTCTCTGCACTTTCTCTGTAGTTTCTCTGCAGTTTCTCTGTAGTCTCTCTGCACTTTCTCTGCACTTTCTCTGTAGTTTCTCTGCAGTTTCTCTGTAGTCTCTCTGCAGTTTCTCTGTAGTTTCTCTGCACTTTCTCTGTAGTTTCTCTGCAGTTTCTCTGTAGTCTCTCTGCAGTTTCTCTGTAGTTTCTCTGCACTTTCTCTGTAGTCTCTCTGCAGTTTCTCTGTAGTTTCTCTGCACTTTCTCTGTAGTCTCTCTGCAGTTTCTCTGCACTTTCTCTGTAGTTTCTCTGCAGTTTCTCTGTAGTCTCTCTGCACTTTCTCTGTAGTCTCTCTGCAGTCTCTCTGCACTTTCTCTGCACTTTCTCTGTAGTCTCTCTGTAGTCTCTCTGTAGTTTCTCTGCACTTTCTCTGTAGTCTCTCTGCACTTTCTCTGTAGTTTCTCTGCAGTTTCTCTGTAGTCTCTCTGCAGTCTCTCTGCACTTTCTCTGCAGTCTCTCTGCACTTTCTCTGTAGTCTCTCTGCACTTTCTCTGTAGTCTCTCTGCAGTTTCTCTGTAGTCTCTCTGCACTTTCTCTGTAGTCTCTCTGCACTTTCTCTGTAGTCTCTCTGTAGTTTCTCTGTAGTCTCTGTAGTTTCTCTGCACTTTCTCTGTAGTCTCTCTGCACTTTCTCTGTAGTTTCTCTGCAGTTTCTCTGTAGTCTCTCTGTAGTCTCTCTGCACTTTCTCTGCACTTTCTCTGTAGTTTCTCTGCAGTTTCTCTGTAGTCTCTCTGCACTTTCTCTGTAGTTTCTCTGCAGTTTCTCTGTAGTCTCTCTGCAGTTTCTCTGCAGTTTCTCTGCACTTTCTCTGTAGTCTCTCTGCACTTTCTCTGTAGTCTCTCTGCACTTTCTCTGTAGTCTCTCTGCACTTTCTCTGCAGTTTCTCTGCAGTTTCTCTGTAGTCTCTCTGCAGTTTCTCTGTAGTCTCTCTGCACTTTCTCTGTAGTCTCTCTGCACTTTCTCTGCACTTTCTCTGCACTTTCTCTGCACTTTCTCTGCACTTTCTCTGTAGTTTCTCTGCACTTTCTCTGTAGTTTCTCTGCACTTTCTCTGTAGTCTCTCTGCACTTTCTCTGCACTTTCTCTGCACTTTCTCTGTAGTCTCTCTGCACTTTCTCTGCAGTTTCTCTGTAGTCTCTCTGGAGAACATTTATTTCATGTGAAGGTGAGAGAGTGAAAGCTCATTTATTTCCACGTGAAGATGAGTGTGAAAGCTTCAGCCTGAGCAGGTTATAACGACGTCAGAACGGGGCGATGAACTTGTAAAGTCTCAGGTCGTCAGACGGCGACGTGTGAAGCTGAAAATATCTCGGTCTGGTGGGAGGATCACGCTGGGAAGTGATTCTGATAAACACGTGTAATTACAGAAACACCACCCTGATCACGCTGGAACTGATTCTGATAAATACGTGTAATTACAGGTAAAAACACCACCCTGATTCTCCAGAGGATAAATACATGTAATTAACACCACCCTGATGGAAAAGAACAGGAAAAACCACAATGATTAAATGATTAAACATCAAAAGAATCCAAATAAAACATCAGAAATGTACCATTGGATTTATTTATATTTATTATTTTTTCTTTCATTATTATTATTTCTTTATTTTTGTTTAATTATTGTTATGAAAAGTTAAAAAAAGGGGAAAATATTGATATTTCTATCGTTCTTGTAAATTGCCCTCAATAAAAAAAGTAAAAGAAGAATAGAATAAAACTTTATTAATTTCATCAGCCGGATTAAGTTCAGCAGCTGTGAATTTGGTTTTTAATGTTGGTTTTTAATATTTTTATCAGGGTTTAAGACACTAGAACAGGAATCAAAGACACATTTACATTGATATTATTTCTGTTTGGCAATCTACAATTTATACGATATTCAATTCAATTCAGTTTTATTTCTATAGCGTCTATTCCAAAATAGTTTCTCCAGGATGTTTCCAGAACCAGAACCAGAACATGAACATGAACATAAACCCCCGAGCAATTATTACATAAACAATGGAGGTACAAACTCCCCTTTAGGAGGGAAAAACCTGGACCAGGACCAGGACCTGGACCTGGACCTGGTCCTGGTCCTGGACCTGGACCTGGACCTGGACCAGGACCAGGACCTGGACCGGGACCAGGACCTGGACCTGGACCTGGACCTGGTCTCCTCAGCCTCCTTAACCCAGATTGGAAGTTGGTTCCATAGTAATGGTGCCTGATAGCAGAACGCCCGCCCTCCAAATCTACATTTAGATACTCTAGGAACTACGAGTAAACCTGCACTCTGAGAACGGAGAGCTCTGCCAGGAACATAAGGCTCTATCAGGTCTTGTAAATAACTTACTAGCAGAACACCCGCCCTCCAAATCTACATTTAGATACTCTAGGAACTACGAGTAAACCTGCACTCTGAGAGCAGAGAGCTCTGACAGGAACATAAGGCTCTATCAGGTCTTGTAAATACTGCAGAGCTAAGCCGTTTTGGGCTTTATACGCAGGTAATAAAATTTTAAATTGGATTCTGAATTTTACAGGTAGCCAATGGAGCGACGCTAACACTGGAGAGACGTGGTCTCTCCTGCTAATTCCTGTCAGTACTCGTGCTGCTGCATTCTGGATCAGCTGGAGATGTTAGAGACCGGTCTGTACCGGTCTCTAACAGGACCGGTACAGACCGGTCTGTACCGGTCTGTACCGGTCCTACTGCCCCCTGGTGGCTGGAGGAGGAAAGTCTTCCTGTCCTAAATGGTTTCTTGTTTTTCAGGGGCGTCAAGCGGAAGCTCGATGAGGTGAAGGTGGAAGAGACGGAGGAGAAGAAGGAGAAGGAAAAGGAGGAGAAGAAGAAGGAGGAGAAGGAGTCGTCGTCGGCCGACGAGTCGTCCAGAGATTCCAACGAGGACGAGGGAGGAAGCAGCTCGGAGGCCGACGAGATGTTAGCGGCTCTGGAGGCCGAGCTGGAGGACTTCATGTGAGGAAGAGGAGGAGGAGGAAGAGCTGGAGGACTTCATGTGAGGAAGAGGAGGAGGAGGAAGAGCTGGAGGACTTCATGTGAGGAAGAGGAGGAGGAGGAAGAGCTGGAGGACTTCATGTGAGGAAGAGGAGGAGGAGGAAGAGCTGGAGGACTTCATGTGAGGAAGAGGAGGAGGAGGAAGAGCTGGAGGACTTCATGTGAGGAAGAGGAGGAGGAGGAAGAGGACTTCATGTGAGGAAGAGGAGGAGGAGGAAGAGCTGGAGGACTTCATGTGAGGAAGAGGAGGAGGAGGAAGAGCTGGAGGACTTCATGTGAGGAAGAGGAGGAGGAGGAAGAGCTGGAGGACTTCATGTGAGGAAGAGGAGGAGGAGGAAGAGCTGGAGGACTTCATGTGAGGAAGAGGAGGAGGAGGAAGAGCTGGAGGACTTCATGTGAGGAAGAGGAGGAGGAGGAAGACAAACCTCCACTGCAAAAACTCTTTTATTACCAGGAATATTTGTCTTATTTCTGGTTAAAATGTCTCATTTTTAGTCAAAAAATCTCATTCCACTTAAAACAAGAATCACTGGAAAAAAACATCAATTTTCACCTGTTTCAAGTAGATTTTCAGTTGAAATAAGTAGAAAAATCTGCCAGTGGAACCAGATTGTTTAGCTTGTAATGAAAAGATAAATCTGGTTCCACTGGCAGATTTTTCTACTTATTTTAAGTGAGAATTGACTTGAAACAGGTTTACAATTGTCAAATAAAACGATAAAACAAAGTTTTGTCGACATTTCAACCTTTTTCATAAAATGTCTGACTTTTTTTCTCTCGACATTTCGACTTTTTTCTCAAAATTTTGACTTTTTTCTCGACATTTTTCTCAAAATTTCGAGAAAAAAGTTGAAAAGCCGTTGGAAAAAAACAACAATTTTCACCTGTTTCAAGTAGATTTTCAGTTGAAATAAGTAGGAAAATGCCAGATTTTTCTACTGATTTTAAGTAAAATCTACTTGAAACATGTGTCTTTGTCGTTGTGATGATTCTTGTTTTAAGTGTAATGAGATTTTTTGACTAAAAACCAGACATTTTAACCAGAAATAAGACAGTAATTCCTGGTAATATTTAGTGTTTGCAGCGCGCTGTGGTACTTGACTTTCCTGCAGTTAGAGTGTGTGAATGTGTTATAAACTGTAATAAAGTGAATGTACAGAAATGACGCATCGCCGTGTAAATAAAGGTTTTTTATGCTACATTTGCTTTTGGCACAAACCTTTTGATGTAAACATTTATTGTAAAATAAACTTTAGGAGAGGAAATGTAATACTTTGGTTTTTCTATTCCCATTTTTCTATTGATGATGAAAACACTGGAATGATGGATGTAAATGCTGATTGTTCCAAAGAGTTTAAGGTTTGATCACGAGCAGCTAAACATTTTACACCTGATTCACTTCGTGTTTGTTTGATCCTGCAGAGTTTTAGTAAAAAACACGATTCTCCTTCGTCTGCGTCTCTTTCTTTCACTGGTTCTGAAGGTTCTGCAGGTTTCTGCAGGTTCTGAAGGTTCTGCAGGTTCTGCAGGTTCTGCAGGTTCTGCAGGTTCTGGAGGTTCTGAAGGTTCTGCAGGTTCTGCAGGTTCTGCAGGTTCTGCAGTTTTCCACCAGACCAACCATTTTACCCAGAATGCATGTGGAGATTCACTTGTAATGTTTGTTTTAAAGTTAACTGAGTGAAAATCTCAGCACGTGTTATACAATAATATTATACAAGGCAAGGGCGTAGGTTTGCAGGGACGGTAGGGACACAACTCTACCAACTTTTCAGGACGCTCAAATCGTCCCCACCAACTTTTAAGCAACCTTATTTGCATTATATAATGAGTTCAGATATAAAGGTAATTTAGTCTTCCCAAATGTTGTAAGGATAGAATTGACCCTACCATTATTAAGTGAATTATTTTCGTTATGTTCACACTTACATTTACCCTTTTTCACTTGCTGAATGTGCCGGTACATTTTTTTCCCTCAAACGCACGTTTGATTGGCTGATGACTTGACCATTTTTTCCATAATTGCTCAACTCACTGATGCATTTTAGAGATGAAAATAAGGGAAAAGAGACAACCAATTAAAGCAATGTATTACTCTTGTGGTGAAGGACAATGTAGGCTAACTGTAGTTCCATATATTGGTTAAGTAGTAGTGTAGAGATTATTACTAAGTTTGTATTTATTGTGTAATTTAATATAATTTAAGTTATGTTCAAATATTGCAATTTAAATTGCTAATAAAATCCTGGAATATTCTGGAAGTTTTCAAAATGTTTCTTTAGTAGTTTTGGAAAACAAAGGTTTGAATGGAACCGTGTATCAGGTGAACCAATACACATGAAAGTTAGTATAAATCAATACAGATTTATTTTGCATTGATCATTTAGCCTATTAATTAATTAGGTTCATGTTTGTGACAAATGTCGCCCAATCTGTTTGGTCTGATTAATGTCCCGTCCCCAGTAAAAGTACATGCAGGTTATGCTGTTATATCCTCCCTACCGATGTTGACACCAAACCTACGCCCTTGATACAAGGTTTTATACAAGGTTTTATACAAGGTTGTATAGCTGATATGAACCAAGTGGTGCCACAAAAATACAATCTCAGGGGGCGGGGCCTGCTGCCTCAGGGGGGCGGGGCCTATTGATCCAGGGGCGGGGCCTGCTGCCTCGGGGGGCGGGGCCTGTTGCCTCAGGGGGCGGGGCCTGTTGCCTCAGGGGGCGGGGCCTGTTGCCTCAGGGGGCGGGGCCTGCTGTCTCGGGGATAAGATCAGATAAAATAATAAGATAGTCCTTTATTTGTCCCTCACTGGGGAAACACGTGTTTTTCAGCAGCAGGAACTGAACACACACGTGCAGGGAGAAGATTGATATAAATACAAGATATGGACAATATAATAATGTATATATGTGGTGGAAATAAAAAATAAAGTGAAGAAAAAAAACTTTAAAAAAAGCAGGTAGTATGAGTTAGAGACAGATATTACACATCTGGTTATTGTTATTGTTAATACTGAGATCAGTCTGGAGCTGTCCATGGTCCTGATGGATCTGATGGATCTGGTCTGGTCTGGTCTAGTCTTGTCTAGTCTGAAAGAAAAAAAGAGGGAAAATAAGAGGAAAAAAGAAGAAAAAAAGAGGAAAAATGGGGGAAAAAATGGGAAAAAATAGGAAAAAAGAAGAAAAAGGGATAAAAGAGGAAAAAGGGAAAAAAGAAGAAAAAAGAGGGAAAAAAGAAGAAAAAAGAGTAAAAAAAGGGAAAAAAATAGGAAAAAGGAGGGAAAAAGGAGGAAAAGTTGGGAAAAAAGGGGAAAAAAGAGGAAAAAAGAAGAAAAAAAGAGGAAAAAAGGGGAAAAAAGAGGAAAAAGGAAAAAAGGGGAAAAAGAGGAAAAATTGGGGAAAAAATGAGGAAAAAAGAAGAAAAAAAGAGGAAAAAAGGGGAAAAAAGAGGAAAAAGGAAAAAAAAGGAAAAAAGAGGAAAAAAGAAGAAAAAAAGGAAAAAAATAGGAAAAATTGGGGAAAAATGGGAAAAAAGAAGAAAAAAAAAGGAAAAAAAGAAGAAAAAAAGGAAAAAAAGAGGAAAAATTGGGGAAAAAAGAAGAAAAAAAGGAAAAAATAAGAAAAAAAAGGGAAAAAAGAAGAAAAAAAGAGGGTCCTGATACCAGTCTGGTCTGGTCTATACTGGTCTATACTGGTCTATACTGGTCTATACTGGTCTATACTGGTCTATACTGGTCTATACTGGTCTATACTGGTCTATACTGGTCTATACTGGTCTATACTGGTCTATACTGGTCTGGTCTATACTGGTCTATACTGGTCTATACTGGTCTATACTGGTCTGGTCTATACTGGTCTATACTGGTCTATACTGGTCTATACTGGTCTATACTGGTCTATACTGGTCTATACTGGTCTATACTGGTCTATACTGGTCTATACTGGTCTATACTGGTCTGGTCTATACTGGTCTATACTGGTCTATACTGGTCTATACTGGTCTATACTGGTCTATACTGGTCTATACTGGTCTATACTGGTCTATACTGGTCTATACTGGTCTATACTGGTCTATACTGGTCTGGTCTATACTGGTCTATACTGGTTTATACTGGTCTATACTGGTCTGGTCTATACTGGTCTGGTCTATACTGGTCTATACTGGTCTGGTCTATACTGGTCTGTACTGGTCTATACTGGTCTATACTGGTCTGGTCTATACTGGTCTATACTGGTCTATACTGGTCTATACTGGTCTGGTCTATACTGGTCTATACTGGTCTATACTGGTCTATACTGGTCTATACTGGTCTGGTCTATACTGGTCTATACTGGTCTATACTGGTCTATACTGGTCTATACTGGTCTATACTGGTCTATACTGGTCTATACTGGTCTATACTGGTCTATACTGGTCTGTACTGGTCTGGTCTATACTGGTCTATACTGGTCTATACTGGTCTGGTCTATACTGGTCTATACTGGTCTGGTCTATACTGGTCTATACTGGTCTATACTGGTCTGGTCTATACTGGTCTATACTGGTCTATACTGGTCTATACTGGTCTGGTCTATACTGGTCTATACTGGTCTATACTGGTCTATACTGGTCTGTACTGGTCTGGTCTATACTGGTCTATACTGGTCTATACTGGTCTGGTCTATACTGGTCTATACTGGTCTGGTCTATACTGGTCTATACTGGTCTATACTGGTCTATACTGGTCTATACTGGTCTATACTGGTCTATACTGGTCTATACTGGTCTATACTGGTCTATACTGGTCTATACTGGTCTGGTCTATACTGGTCTATACTGGTCTATACTGGTCTGGTCTATACTGGTCTATACTGGTCTATACTGGTCTATACTGGTCTGTACTGGTCTGGTCTATACTGGTCTATACTGGTCTGTACTGGTCTATACTGGTCTATACTGGTCTATACTGGTCTATACTGGTCTATACTGGTCTATACTGGTCTGGTCTATACTGGTCTATACTGGTCTATACTGGTCTATACTGGTCTATACTGGTCTATACTGGTCTATACTGGTCTATACTGGTCTATACTGGTCTGGTCTATACTGGTCTATACTGGTCTATACTGGTCTGGTCTATACTGGTCTATACTGGTCTGTACTGGTCTATACTGGTCTATACTGGTCTATACTGGTCTGGTCTATACTGGTCTATACTGGTCTGGTCTATACTGGTCTATACTGGTCTATACTGGTCTATACTGGTCTGTACTGGTCTATACTGGTCTATACTGGTCTATACTGGTCTGGTCTATACTGGTCTATACTGGTCTGGTCTATACTGGTCTATACTGGTCTATACTGGTCTATACTGGTCTATACTGGTCTGGTCTATACTGGTCTATACTGGTCTATACTGGTCTATACTGGTCTATACTGGTCTATACTGGTCTGGTCTATACTGGTCTATACTGGTCTATACTGGTCTATACTGGTCTATACTGGTCTATACTGGTCTGGTCTATACTGGTCTATACTGGTCTGGTCTATACTGGTCTGTACTGGTCTATACTGGTCTATACTGGTCTATACTGGTCTATACTGGTCTATACTGGTCTATACTGGTCTATACTGGTCTGGTCTATACTGGTCTGTACTGGTCTATACTGGTCTATACTGGTCTATACTGGTCTATACTGGTCTGGTCTATACTGGTCTATACTGGTCTGGTCTATACTGGTCTATACTGGTCTATACTGGTCTATACTGGTCTATACTGGTCTATACTGGTCTATACTGGTCTATACTGGTCTATACTGGTCTATACTGGTCTGGTCTATACTGGTCTATACTGGTCTATACTGGTCTATACTGGTCTATACTGGTCTGGTCTATACTGGTCTATACTGGTCTATACTGGTCTATACTGGTCTATACTGGGTCTGGTCTATACTGGTCTATACTGGTCTATACTGGTCTATACTGGTCTATACTGGTCTGGTCTATACTGGTCTATACTGGTCTATACTGGTCTATACTGGTCTAATACTGGTCTATACTGGTCTATAATGGTCTGGTCTATACTGGTCTATACTGGTCTTAACTGGTCTATACTGGTCTATACTGGTCTATACTGGTCTGGTCTATACTGGTCTATACTGGTCCTATACTGGTCTATACTGGTCTATACTGGTCTATACTGGTCTGGTCTATACTGGTCTATACTGGTCTATACTGGTCTATACTGGTCTATACTGGTCTATACTGGTCTATACTGGTCTGGTCTATACTGGTCTATACTGGTCTATACTGGTCTATACTGGTCTATACTGGTCTATACTGGTCTGGTCTATACTGGTCTATACTGGTCTATACTGGTCTATACTGGTCTATACTGGTCTATACTGGTCTGGTCTATACTGGTCTATACTGGTCTGGTCTATACTGGTCTATACTGGTCTATACTGGTCTATACTGGTCTATACTGGTCTATACTGGTCTGTACTGGTCTATACTGGTCTATACTGGTCTATACTGGTCTATACTGGTCTGGTCTATACTGGTCTGGTCTATACTGGTCTATACTGGTCTATACTGGTCTATACTGGTCTGGTCTATACTGGTCCTATACTGGTCTATACTGGTCTATACTGGTCTATAACTGGTCTATACTGGTCTATACTGTCTGTACTGGTCTATACTGGTCTATACTGGTCTATACTGGTCTATACTGGTCTGGTCTATACTGGTCTGGTCTATACTGGTCTATACTGGTCTATACTGGTCTATACTGGTCTGGTCTATACTGGTCTATACTGGTCTGGTCTATACTGGTCTATACTGGTCTGGTCTATACTGGTCTATACTGGTCTATACTGGTCTATACTGGTCTATACTGGTCTATACTGGTCTGGTCTATACTGGTCTATACTGTCTATACTGGTCTATACTGGTCTATACTGGTCTATACTGGTCTGGTCTATACTGGTCTGGTCTATACTGGTCTGGTCTATACTGGTCTATACTGGTCTATACTGGTCTATACTGGTCTATACTGGTCTATACTGGTCTATACTGGTCTATACTGGTCTGGTCTATACTGGTCTATACTGGTCTATACTGGTCTATACTGGTCTGGTCTATACTGGTCTATACTGGTCTATACTGGTCTATACTGGTCTATACTGGTCTATACTGGTCTGGTCTATACTGGTCTATACTGGTCTGGTCTATACTGGTCTATACTGGTCTATACTGGTCTATACTGGTCTATACTGGTCTATACTGGTCTATACTGGTCTGGTCTATACTGGTCTATACTGGTCTATACTGGTCTATACTGGTCTATACTGGTCTGTACTGGTCTATACTGGTCTGGTCTATACTGGTCTATACTGGTCTATACTGGTCTATACTGGTCTGGTCTATACTGGTCTATACTGGTCTATACTGGTTTATACTGGTCTATACTGGTCTATACTGGTCTATACTGGTTTATACTGGTCTATACTGGTCTGGTCTATACTGGTCTATACTGGTCTATACTGGTCTATACTGGTCTGGTCTATACTGGTCTATACTGGTCTATACTGGTCTGGTCTATACTGGTCTATACTGGTCTATACTGGTCTATACTGGTCTATACTGGTCTGTACTGGTCTGGTCTATACTGGTCTATACTGGTCTATACTGGTCTGGTCTATACTGGGTCTATACTGGTCTTGGTCTATACTGGTCTATACTGGTCTATACTGGTCTATACTGGTCTATACTGGTCTATACTGGTCTATACTGGTCTATACTGGTCTATACTGGTCTGTACTGGTCTATACTGGTCTATACTGGTCTATACTGGTCTATATGGTCTATACTGGTCTGGTCTATACTGGTCTATACTGGTTTATACTGGTCTATACTGGTCTGGTCTATACTGGTCTGGTCTATACTGGTCTATACTGGTCTGGTCTATACTGGTCTGTACTGGTCTATACTGGTCTATACTGGTCTGGTCTATACTGGTCTATACTGGTCTATACTGGTCTATACTGGTCTATACTGGTCTATACTGGTCTATACTGGTCTATACTGGTCTATACTGGTCTATACTGGTCTGGTCTATACTGGACTATACTGGTCTATACTGGTCTATACTGGTCTATACTGGTCTATACTGGTCTATACTGGTCTATACTGGTCTATACTGTCTGGTCTATACTGGTCTGGTCTATACTGGTCTATACTGGTTTTACTGGTCTATACTGGTCTATACTGGTCTATACTGGTCTGGTCTATACTGGTCTATACTGGTCTATACTGGTCTATACTGGTCTATACTGGTCTATACTGGTCTATACTGGTCTATACTGGTCTGGTCTATACTGGTCTATACTGGTCTATACTGGTCTATACTGGTCTATACTGGTCTATACTGGTCTATACTGGTCTATACTGGTCTATACTGGTCTATACTGGTCTGGTCTATACTGGTCTATACTGGTCTATACTGGTCTATACTGGTCTATACTGGTCTATACTGGTCTATACTGGTCTATACTGGTCTATACTGGTCTGGTCTATACTGTCTATACTGGTCTATACTGGTCTATACTGGTCTATTACTGGTCTGGTCTATACTGGTCTATACTGGTCTATACTGGTCTATACTGGTCTGGTCTATACTGGTCTGGTCTATACTGGTCTATACTGGTTATACTGGTCTATACTGGTCTATACTGGTCTATACTGGTCTGGTCTATACTGGTCTATACTGGTCTATACTGGTCTATACTGGTCTATACTGGTCTATACTGTCTATACTGGTCTATACTGTCTGGTCTATACTGGTCTATACTGGTCTATACTGGTCTATACTGGTCTATACTGGTCTATACTGGGTCTATACTGGTCTATACTGGTCTATACTTGGTCTATACTGGTCTGGTCTATACTGGTCTATACTGGTCTATACTGGTCTATACTGGTCTATACTGGTCTGGTCTATACTGGTCTATACTGGTCTATACTGGTTGGTCTATACTGGTCTATACTGGTCTGGTTCTATACTGGTCTATACTGGTCTATACTGGTCTATACTGTCTATACTGGTCTATACTGGTCGGTTATACTGGTCTATACTGGTCTACTGGTCTATATGGTCTATACTGGTCTATACTGGTCTATACTGGTCTATACTGGTCTGTACTGGTCTGGTCTATACTGGTCTATACTGGTCTATACTGGTCTGGTCTATACTGGTCTATACTGGTCTGGTCTATACTGGTCTATACTGGTCTATACTGGTCTGGTCTATACTGGTCTATACTGGTCTATACTGGTCTATACTGGTCTGGTCTATACTGGTCTATACTGGTCTATACTGGTCTATACTGGTCTGTACTGGTCTGGTCTATACTGGTCTATACTGGTCTATACTGGTCTGGTCTATACTGGTCTATACTGGTCTGGTCTATACTGGTCTATACTGGTCTATACTGGTCCTATACTGGTCTATACTGTCTATACTGGTCTATACTGGGTCTATACTGGTCTATACTGGTCTATACTGGTCTATACTGGTCTATACTGGTTCTGGTCTATACTGGTCTATACTGGTCTATACTGGTCTGGTCTATACTGGTCTATACTGTCTAGTACTGGTCTATACTGGTCTATACTGGTCTATAGCTGGTCTATACTGGTCTATACTGGTCTATACTGGTCTGGTCTATACTGGTCTATACTGGTCTATACTGGTCTATACTGGTCTATACTGGTCTATACTGGTCTATACTGGTCTATACTGGTCTATACTGGTCTGGTCTATACTGGTCTATACTGGTCTATACTGGTCTGGTCTATACTGGGTCTATACTGGTCTATACTGGTCTATACTGGTCTGTACTGGTCTATACTGGTCTATACTGGTCTATACTGGTCCTGGTCTATACTGGTCTATACTGCTGGTCTATACTGGTCTATACTGGTCTATACTGGTCTATACTGGTCTATACTGTGTCTGGTCTATACTGGTCTATACTGGTCTATACTGGTCTATAGCTGGTCTATACTGGTCTATACTGGTCTGGTCTATACTGGTCTATACTGGTCTATACTGGTCTATACTGGTCTATACTGGTCTATACTGGTCTATACTGGTTTATACTGGTCTATACTGGTCTATACTGGTCTGGTCTATACTGGTCTATACTGGTCTATACTGGTCTATACTGGTCTATACTGGTCTATACTGGTCTGGTCTATACTGGTCTATACTGGTCTATACTGGTCTATACTGGTCGTATACTGGTCTATACTGGTCTATACTGGGTCTGGTCTATACTGGTCTATACTGGTCTATACTGGTCTATACTGGACTATACTGGTCTATACTGGTCTATACTGGTCTATCTGGTCTGGTCTATACTGGTCTATACTGGTCTGGTCCTATACTGGTCTGTACTGGTCTATACTGGTCTATACTGGTCTATACTGGGTCTATTACTGGTCTATACTGGTCTATACTGGTCTATACTGGTCTGGTCTATACTGGTCTGTATACTGGTCTATACTGGTCTATACTGGTCTATACTGGTCTATACTGGTCTGGTCTATACTGGTCTATACTGGTCTGGTCTATACTGGTCTATACTGGTCTATACTGGTCTGATACTGGTCTATACTGGTCTATACTGGTCTATACTGGTCTATACTGGTCTATACTGGTCTATACTGGTCTGGTCTATACTGGTCTATACTGGTCTATACTGGTCTATACTGGTCTATACTGGTCTGGTCTATACTGGTCTATACTGGTCTATACTGGTCTATACTGGTCTATACTGGTCTATACTGGTCTATATGGTCTATACTGGTCTATACTGGTCTATACTGGTCTGGTCTATACTGGTCTATACTGGTCTGGTCTATACTGGTCTATACTGGTCTATACTGGTCTATACTGTCTGGTCTATACTGGTCTGTCTATACTGGTCTATACTGGTCTATACTGGTCTATACTGGTCTATACTGGTCTGGTCTATACTGGTCTATACTGGTCTATACTGGTCTGGTCTATACTGGTCTATACTGGTCTATACTGTCTATACTGGTCTATACTGGTCTATACTGGTCTATACTGGTCTGGTCTATACTGGTCTATACTGGTCTATACTGGTCTATACTGGTCTATACTGGTCTATACTGGTCTGGTCTATACTGGTCTATACTGGTCTATACTGGTCTATACTGGTCTATACTGGTCTATACTGGTCTGGTCTATACTGGTCTATACTGGTCTATACTGGTCTATACTGGTCTATACTGGTCTATACTGGTCTATACTGTCTCTGGTCTATACTGGTCTATACTGGTCTATACTGGTCTATACTGGTCTATATGTCTACTGGTCTGGTCTATACTGGTCTATACTGGTCTATACTGGTCTATACTGGTCTATACTGGTCTTACTGGTCTATACTGGTCTATACTGGTCTGTACTGGTCTATACTGGGTCTATACTGTATACTGGTCCTATACTGTTGGTCTATACTGGTGGTCTATACTGGTCTATACTGGTCTGGTCTATACTGGTCTGGTCTATACTGGTCTATACTGGTCTGTGTCTATACTGGTCTATACTGGTGGTCTATACTGGTCTATACTGGTCTATACTGGTCTATACTGGTCTATACTGGTCTATACTGGTCTGGTCTACTGGTCTATACTGGTCTATACTGGTCTATACTGGTCTATACTGTCTATACTGGTCTGATACTGGTCTGGTCTATACTGGTCTGGTCTATACTGGTCTATACTGGTCTATACTGGTCTATACTGGTCTATACTGGTCTATACTGGTCTATACTGGTCTATATGGTCTATACTGGTCTATACTGGTCTATACTGGTCTATACTGGTCTGGTCTATACTGGTCTATACTGGTCTATACTGGTCTATACTGGTCTATACTGGTCTATACTGGTCTGGTCTATACTGGTCTATACTGGTCTGTTACTGGTCTATACTGGTCTATACTGGTCTATACTGGTCTATACTGGTATACTGGGTCTATACTGGTCTATACTGGTCTATACTGGTCTATACTGGTCTATACTGGTCTTACTGGTCTATACTGGTCTGGTCTATACTGGTCTATACTGGTCTATACTGGTCTATACTGGTCTGGTCTATACTGGTCTATACTGGTCTATACTGGTATATACTGGTCTATACTGGTCTATACTGGTCTATACTGGTTATACAGGTCTATACTGGTCTGGTCTACTGGTCTATACTGGTCTATACTGGTCTATACTGGTCTGGGTCTATACTGGTCTATACTGGTCTATACTGGTCTGGTCTATACTGGTCTATACTGGTCTATACTGGTCTGGTCTATACTGGTCTATACTGGTCTATACTGGTCTATACTGGTCTGGTCTATACTGGTCTATACTGGTCTATACTGATACTGGTCTGTACTGGTCTGGTCTATACTGTCTATACTGGTCTATACTGGTCTGGTCTATACTGGTCTATACTGGTCTGGTCTATACTGGTCTATACTGGTCTATTACTGGTCTATACTGGTCTATACTGGTCTATACTGGTCTATACTGGTCTATACTGGTCTATACTGGTCTGTACTGGTCTATACTGGTCTATACGTTTGGTCTATACTGGTCTATACTGGTCTTATACTGGTCTATACTGGTCTGGTCTATACTGGTCAGTATACTGGTCTGGTCTATACTGGTCTATACTGGTCTATACTGGTCTGGTCTATACTGGTCTATACTGGTCCTATACTGGTCTATACTGGTCTATACTGGTCTATACTGGTCTGGTCTATACTGGTCTATACTGGTTATACTGGTCTATACTGGTCTCTGGTCTATACTGTCTGGTCTATACTGGTCTATACTGGTCTGGTCTATACTGGTCTGACTGGTCTATACTGGTCTATACTGGTCTGGTCTATACTGGTCTATACTGGTCTATCGGTCTATACTGGTCTATACTGGTCTATACTGGTCTATACTGGTCTATACTGGTCTATACTGGTCTATACTGTTGTCTATACTGGTCTATACTGGTCTATACTGGTCTATACTGGTCTATACTGAGGTCTATACTGGTCTATACTGGTCTATACTGGTCTATACTGGTCTATACTGGTCTGGTCTATACTGGTCTGGTCTATACTGGTCTATACTGGTTATACTGGTCTGATACTGGTCTATACTGGTCTATACTGGTCTGGTCTATACTGGTCTATACTGGTCTATACTGGTCTATACTGGTCTATACTGGTCTATACTGGTCTATACTGGTCTATACTGGTCTGGTCTATACTGGTCTTACTGGTCTATACTGGTCTAATACTGGTCTATTACTGGTCTATACTGGTCTATACTGGTCTATACTGGTCTATACTGGTCTATACTGGTCTGGTCTATACTGGTCTATACTGGTCTTATACTGGTCTATACTGGTCGGTACTGGTCTATACTGGTCTATACTGGTCTATACTGGTCTGGTCTATACTGGTCTATCTGGTCTGGTCTATACTGGTCTATACTGGTCTATACTGGTCTATACTGGTCTATACTGGTCTGGTCTATACTGGTCTATACTGGTCTATACTGGTCTATACTGGTCTATACTGGTCTATACTGGTCTGGTCTATACTGGTCTATACTGGTCTATACTGGTCTATACTGGTCTAGGTCTATACTGGTCTATACTGGTCTGGTCTATACTGGTCTATAAGGTCTGGTCTATACTGGTCTGTACTGGTCTATACTGTGTCTATACTGGTCTATACTGGTCTATACTGGTCTATACTGGTCTATACTGGTCTATACTGGTCTGGTCTATACTGGTCTATACTGGTCTATACTGGTCTATAACTGGTCTATACTGGTCTATACTGGTCTGGTCTATACTGGTCTATACTGGTCTGGTCTATACTGGTCTATACTGGTCTATACTGGTCTATACTGGTCTATACTGGTCTATACTGGTCTATACTGGTCTATACTGGTCTATACTGGTCTATACTGGTCTGGTCTATACTGGTCTATACTGGTCTATACTGGTCTATACTGGTCTATACTGGTCTGGTCTATACTGGTCTATACTGGTCTATACTGGTCTATACTGGTCTATACTGGTCTATACTGGTCTATACTGGTCTATACTGGTCTATACTGGTCTATACTGACTGGTCTATACTGGTCTATACTGGTCTGGTCTATACTGTCTATACTGGTCTATACTGGTCTATACTGGTCTGGTCTATACTGGTCTGGTCTATACTGGTCTATACTGGTCTATACTGGTCTATACTGGTCTATACTGGTCTGGTCTATACTGGTCTATACTGGTCTATACTGGTTCTGGTCTATACTGGTCTATACTGGTCTATACTGGTCTATACTGGTCTATACTGGTCTATACTGGTCTATACTGGTCTAGTACTGGTACTGGTCTATACTGGTCTAGTACTGGTCTATACTGGTCTATACTGGTCTATACTGGTCTATACTGGTCTGGTCTATACTGGTCTATACTGGTCTATACTGGTCTATAACTGGTCTATACTGGTCTATACTGTACTGGTCTATACTGGTCTGTACTGGTCTATACTGGTCTATACTGGTCTATACTGGTCTATACTGGTCTGGTCTATACTGGTCTGGTCTATACTGGTCTATACTGGTCTATACTGGTCTATACTGGTCTGGTCTATACTGGTCTATACTGTCTGGTCTATACTGGTCTATACTGGTCTGGTCTATACTGATCTGGTCTATACTGGTCTATACTGGTCTATACTGGTCTATACTGGTCTGGTCTATACTGGTCTATACTGGTCTATACTGGTCTATACTGGTCTATACTGGTCTATACTGTCTGGTCTATACTGGTCCTGGTCTATACTGGTCTGGTCTATACTGGTCTATACTGGTCTATACTGGTCTATACTGTCTATACTGGTCTATACTGGTCTATACTGGTCTATACTGGTCTATACTGGTCTGGTCTATACTGGTCTATACTGGTCTATACTGGTCTATACTGGTCTATACTGGTCTATACTGGTCTGTCTATACTGGTCTGGTCTATACTGGTCTGGTCTATACTGGTCTATACTGGTCTATACTGGTCTATACTGGTCTATACTGTCTATACTGGTCTATACTGGTCTATACTGGTCTGGTCTATACTGGTCTATACTGGTCTATACTGGTCTGTCTATACGTGGTCTATACTGGTCTGGTCTATACTGGTCTATACTGGTCTATACTGGTCTAGTACTGGTCTATACTGGTCTATACTGGTCTGGTCTATACTGGTCTATACTGGTCTATACTGGTCTATACTGGTCTATACTGGTCTATACTGGTCTATACTGGTCTGGTCTATACTGGTCATACTGGTCTATACTGGTCTATACTGGTCTGGTCTATACTGGTCTATACTGGTCTATACTGGTTTATACTGGTCTATACTGGTCTATACTGGTCTATACTGGTCTATACTGGTCTATACTGGTCTATACTGGTCTATACTGGTCTATACTGGTCTATACTGGTCTGGTCTATACTGGTCTATACTGGTCTATACTGGTCTATACTGGTCTATACTGGTCTATACTGGTCTGGTCTATACTGGTCTATACTGGTCTGGTCTATACTGGTCTGGTCTATACTGGTCTATACTGGTCTATACTGGTCTATACTGGTCTATACTGGTCTATACTGGTCTATACTGGTCTATACTGGTCTATACTGGTCTATACTGGTCTGGTCTATACTGGTCTATACTGGTCTATACTGGTTTAACTGGTCTATACTGGTT
>NW_026906310.1:0-77000 GCF_033807715.1 Cololabis saira | reverse complement strand
TAATGGTATTGCAAAGTCATACATGTTTCCGCCCAGTTTCGAACAGGGGACCTTTCGCGTGTGAGGCGAACTTGATAACCACTACACTACGGAAACAGACATGCTTTGAAAATGGCGGGCATAAAAATAAAATCCTGTAAAAAACTCTGCTACAATTCTTGACAGTAAGATGGATACTGCAGGTTTTCTCCTGGCTGCTCTCAAAGACTCATGCTGATGTTAACCATTACACCATGGAACCCACTTCTGCTGTTATTGTGGTCTGACATTGTGGTGGTGGCACCTGACAGAGTGCTGTCCATGAGTGCTGTCCATGCTACCGAGAGCGTCTGGATGTTTAGGGTACCAGGGCCCTGGTCCTCCAACTCCGCGGGCTGGCTCTTTCACTCCGGTGGCTGGTCGGAGGGGAGCTTAACAGCGGGTCCCCGGGTTTGCACGGTGAGCCGGGTCTTTGGGTGGCTCCGGGCCTGGAGCTGCAGCATTTAGAAGCTTCTTTGGCAGGCAGAGGGTGAGTCAAAGGTGAGTTGCTGAGCAGCGGGGCGGTGAGCCGGGTTGGTGAGTGGCTTTCTGCGGGCTGGCTCTTTCACTCCGGTGGCTGGTCAGGGGGGAGCTTAACAGCGGGTCCCCGGGTTCGCACGGTGAGCCGGGTCTTTGGGTGGCTCCGGGTCTGGACGGTGAGTCAAAGGTGAGTTTCTGAGCAGCGGGGCGGTGAGACGGGTTGGTGAGTGGCTTTCAGGGCTGTGCTGTCAGTCTGTGTCTGGGACGAGGCGACGGCGGGCATTAAAAAGCGATTCTCCCAGAGATGCTCTAGATGCTGTCCTAAATAACTGCTCTTTTTACTTCTTCAATGACATTTTCTGTGTGTATAAAATCCACCCTCAATCAGAGTTTCCTCTGATCAAGCTGCAGCATTTAGAAGCTTCTTTGGCAGGCAGACAGCAACTGCTAGTCTATTTTCTTAATGACCATTGTTTACTTGACTCAATCATGTAGGTATCATCGTACGAAACAAGAAGTCTCCCCGT
Organism: Cololabis saira; assembly: GCF_033807715.1. Taxonomy (NCBI): domain Eukaryota; kingdom Metazoa; phylum Chordata; class Actinopteri; order Beloniformes; family Belonidae; genus Cololabis; species Cololabis saira. The sequence goes on along the minus strand of NW_026906310.1, from coordinate 75,975 downwards.
CGGGGAATCGAACCCCGGTCTTCTGCGTGACAGGCAGAGATACTGTCCACTATACTAACGAGGACAGTTTTGTGCTAAAATAACTTCCTGATTGCAGGAACTTAATAACTGTGTACCAATGTCATTGGAAAGTCAGTGTCCATCTCTTTTTAATCTTTTATATTGGTCCGCGATTCTCGGCTCTGCGCGGTCTCAGCGCGACGGGAATGCAGGTGAAGCCCCCCGAGTCTCGGCTCGGTTTGCCGCGAGGCTCTGGTCCAGCTGGTACGGGGTTCCCCGCACCTCCGGGGACCCCCTCTCGGAACCTCTGCTGCTGGGGTCTGGTGGTGGAGCTAGTGTACGTTAATGGAGAATGACTGGCTTTTGGTCAGTTGTGGTACTGCAACAAAATTAATTTCTACATGAGACCCAATGCGAGAAAGAGATGGTCGGCCTTCCTGTCCTGTGCACCAAGAAGAGGACTGGAGTGGTTTTCCAAGTCCAAATAATGTTATTGCAAAGTCATACATGTTTCCGCCCAGTTTCGAACAGGGGACCTTTCGCGTGTGAGGCGAACGTGATAACCACTACACTACGGAAACAGACATGCTTTGAAAATGGCTGGCATAAAAATAAAATCCTGTAAAAAACTCTGCTGAAATTCTTGACAGTAAGATGGATACTGCAGGTTTTCTCCTGGCTGCTCTCAAAGACTCATGCTGATGTTAACCATTACACCATGGAACCCACTTCTGCTGTTATTGTGGTCTGACATTGTGGTGGTGGCACCTGACAGAGTGCTGTCCATGAGTGCTGTCCATGCTACCGAGAGCGTCTGGGTGTTTAGGGTACCAGGGCCCTGGTCCTCCAGCTCCGCGGGCTGGCTCTTTCACTCCGGTGGCTGGTGGGGGGGGGGCTTAACAGCGGGTCCCCGGGTTCGCCGGTGAGCCGGGTCTCTGGGTGGCTCCGGGTCTGGACGGTGAGTCAAAGGTGAGTTGCTGAGCAGCGGGGCGGTGAGCCGGGTTGGTGAGTGGCTTTCTGCGGTCTGGCTCTTTCACTCCGGTGGCTGGTCGGGGGGGAGCTTAACAGCGGGTCCCCGGGTTTGCACGGTGAGCCGGGTCTTTGGGTGGCTCCGGGTCTGGACGGTGAGTCAAAGGTGAGTTTCTGAGCAGCGGGGCGGTGAGCCGGGTTGGTGAGTGGCTTTCAGGGCCGTGCTGTCAGTCTGTGTCTGGGACGAGGCGACGGCGGGCATTAAAAAGCGATTCTCCCAGAGATGCTCTAGATGCTGTCCTAAATAACTGCTCTTTTTACTTCTTCAATGACATTTTCTGTGTGTATAAAATCCACCCTCAATCAGAGTTTCCTCTGATCAAGCTGCAGCATTTAGAAGCTTCTTTGGCAGGCATACAGCAACTGCTAGTCTATTTTCTTAATGACCATTGTTTACTTGACTCAATCATGTAGGTATCATCGTACGAAACAAGAAGACTCCCCGTCGGGGAATCGAACCCCGGTCTTCTGCGTGACAGGCAGAGATACTGTCCACTATACTAACGAGGACAGTTTTGTGCCAAAATAACTTCCTGATTGCAGCAACTTAATAACTGTGTACCAATGTCATTGGAAAGTCAGTGTCCATCTCTTTTTAATCTTTTATATTGGTCCGCGATTCTCGGCTCTCCGCGGTCTCAGCGCGACGGGAATGCTGGTGAAGCCCCGCGAGTCTCGGCTCGGTTTGCCGCGAGGCTCTGGTCCAGCTGGTCCGGGGTTCCCCGCACCTCCGGGGACCCCCTCTCGGAACCTCTGCTGCTGGGGTCTGGTGGTGGAGCTAGTGTACGCTAATGGAGAATGACTGGCTTTTGGTCAGTTGTGGAACTGCAACAAAATTAATTTCTGCATGAGACCCAATGCGAGAAAGAGATGGTCGGCCTTCCTGTCCTGTGCACCAAGAAGAGGACTGGAGTGGTTTTCCAAGTCCAAATAATGGTATTGCAACGTCATACATGTTTCCGCCCAGTTTCGAACAGGGGACCTTTCGCGTGTGAGGCGAACGTGATAACCACTACACTACGGAAACAGACATGCTTTGAAAATGGCGGGCATCAAAATAAAATCCTGTAAAAAACTCTGCTACAATTCTTGACAGTAAGATGGATACTGCAGGTTTTCTCCTGGCTGCTCTCAAAGACTCATGCTGATGTTAACCATTACACCATGGAACCCACTTCTGCTGTTATTGTGGTCTGACATTGTGGTGGTGGCACCTGACAGAGTGCTGTCCATGAGTGCTGTCCATGCTACCGAGAGCGTCTGGGTGTTTAGGGTACCAGGGCCCTGGTCCTCCAGCTCCGCGGGCTGGCTCTTTCACTCCGGTGGCTGGTGGGGGGGGGGAGCTTAACAGCGGGTCCCCGGGTTCGCACGGTGAGCCGTGTCTCTGGGTGGCTCCGGGTCTGGACGGTGAGTCAAAGGTGAGTTGCTGAGCAGCGGGGCGGTGAGCCGGGTCGGTGAGTGGCTTTCTGCGGGCTGGCTCTTTCACTCCGGTGGCTGGTCGGAGGGGAGCTTAACAGCGGGTCCCCGGGTTCGTACGGTGAGCCGGGTCTTTGGGTGGCTCCGGGTCTGGACGGTGAGTCAAAGGTGAGTTTCTGAGCAGCGGGGCGGTGAGCCGGGTTGGTGAGTGGCTTTCAGGGCCGTGCTGTCAGTCTGTGTCTGGGACGAGGCGACGGCGGGCATTAAAAAGCGATTCTCCCAGAGATGCTCTAGATGCTGTCCTAAATAACTGCTCTTTTTACTTCTTCAATGACATTTTCTGTGTGTATAAAATCCACCCTCAATCAGAGTTTCCTCTGATCAAGCTGCAGCATTTAGAAGCTTCTTTGGCAGGCATACAGCAACTGCTAGTCTATTTTCTTAATGACCATTGTTTACTTGACTCAATCATGTAGGTATCATCGTACGAAACAAGAAGACTCCCCGTCGGGGAATCGAACCCCGGTCTTCTGCGTGACAGGCAGAGATACTGTCCACTATACTAACGAGGACAGTTTTGTGCCAAAATAACTTCCTGATTGCAGGAACTTAATAACTGTGTACCAATGTCATTGGAAAGTCAGTGTCCATCTCTTTTTAATCTTTTATATTGGTCCGCGATTCTCGGCTCTCCGCGGTCTCAGCGCGACGGGAATGCAGGTGAAGCCCCGCAAGTCTCGGCTCGGTTTGCCGCGAGGCTCTGGTCCAGCTGGTCCGGGGTTCCCCGCACCTCCGGGGACCCCCTCTCGGAACCTCTGCTGCTGGGGTCTGGTGGTGGAGCTAGTGTACGTTAATGGAGAATGACTGGCTTTTGGTCAGTTGTGGTACTGCAACAAAATTAATTTCTGCATGAGACCCAATGCGAGAAAGAGATGGTCGGCCTTCCTGTCCTGTGCACCAAGAAGAGGACTGGAGTGGTTTTCCAAGTCCAAATAATGGTATTGCAAAGTCATACATGTTTCCGCCCAGTTTCGAACAGGGGACCTTTCGCGTGTGAGGCGAACGTGATAACCACTACACTACTGAAACAGACATGCCTTGAAAATGGCGGGCATCAAAATAAAATCCTGTAAAAAACTCTGCTACAATTCTTGACAGTAAGATGGATACTGCAGGTTTTCTCCTGGCTGCTCTCAAAGACTCATGCTGATGTTAACCATTACACCATGGAACCCACTTCTGCTGTTATTGTGGTCTGACATTGTGGTGGTGGCACCTGACAGAGTGCTGTCCATGAGTGCTGTCCATGCTACCGAGAGCGTCTGGGTGTTTAGGGTACCAGGGCCCTGGTCCTCCAGCTCCGCGGGCTGGCTCTTTCACTCCGGTGGCTGGTGGGGGGGGGGCTTAACAGCGGGTCCCCGGGTTCGCCGGTTAGCCGGGTCTCTGGGTGGCTCCGGGTCTGGACGGTGAGTCAAAGGTGAGTTGCTGAGCAGCGGGGCGGTGAGCCGGGTTGGTGAGTGGCTTTCTGCGGTCTGGCTCTTTCACTCCGGTGGCTGGTCGGGGGGGAGCTTAACAGCGGGTCCCCGGGTTTGCACGGTGAGCCGGGTCTTTGGGTGGCTCCGGGTCTGGACGGTGAGTCAAAGGTGAGTTTCTGAGCAGCGGGGCGGTGAGCCGGGTTGGTGAGTGGCTTTCAGGGCCGTGCTGTCAGTCTGTGTCTGGGACGAGGCGACGGCGGGCATTAAAAAGCGATTCTCCCAGAGATGCTCTAGATGCTGTCCTAAATAACTGCTCTTTTTACTTCTTCAATGACATTTTCTGTGTGTATAAAATCCACCCTCAATCAGAGTTTCCTCTGATCAAGCTGCAGCATTTAGAAGCTTCTTTGGCAGGCATACAGCAACTGCTAGTCTATTTTCTTAATGACCATTGTTTACTTGACTCAATCATGTAGGTATCATCGTACGAAACAAGAAGACTCCCCGTCGGGGAATCGAACCCCGGTCTTCTGCGTGACAGGCAGAGATACTGTCCACTATACTAACGAGGACAGTTTTGTGCCAAAATAACTTCCTGATTGCAGGAACTTAATAACTGTGTACCAATGTCATTGGAAAGTCAGTGTCCATCTCTTTTTAATCTTTTATATTGGTCCGCGATTCTCGGCTCTCCGCGGTCTCAGCGCGACGGGAATGCAGGTGAAGCCCCGCAAGTCTCGGCTCGGTTTGCCGCGAGGCTCTGGTCCAGCTGGTCCGGGGTTCCCCGCACCTCCGGGGACCCCCTCTCGGAACCTCTGCTGCTGGGGTCTGGTGGTGGAGCTAGTGTACGTTAATGGAGAATGACTGGCTTTTGGTCAGTTGTGGTACTGCAACAAAATTAATTTCTGCATGAGACCCAATGCGAGAAAGAGATGGTCGGCCTTCCTGTCCTGTGCACCAAGAAGAGGACTGGAGTGGTTTTCCAAGTCCAAATAATGGTATTGCAAAGTCATACATGTTTCCGCCCAGTTTCGAACAGGGGACCTTTCGCGTGTGAGGCGAACGTGATAACCACTACACTACTGAAACAGACATGCCTTGAAAATGGCGGGCATCAAAATAAAATCCTGTAAAAAACTCTGCTACAATTCTTGACAGTAAGATGGATACTGCAGGTTTTCTCCTGGCTGCTCTCAAAGACTCATGCTGATGTTAACCATTACACCATGGAACCCACTTCTGCTGTTATTGTGGTCTGACATTGTGGTGGTGGCACCTGACAGAGTGCTGTCCATGAGTGCTGTCCATGATACCGAGAGCGTCTGGGTGTTTAGGGTACCAGGGCCCTGGTCCTCCAGCTCCGCGGGCTGGCTCTTTCACTCCGGTGGCTGGTGGGGGGGGGGCTTAACAGCGGGTCCCCGGGTTCGCCGGTTAGCCGGGTCTCTGGGTGGCTCCGGGTCTGGACGGTGAGTCAAAGGTGAGTTGCTGAGCAGCGGGGCGGTGAGCCGGGTTGGTGAGTGGCTTTCTGCGGTCTGGCTCTTTCACTCCGGTGGCTGGTCGGGGGGGAGCTTAACAGCGGGTCCCCGGGTTTGCACGGTGAGCCGGGTCTTTGGGTGGCTCCGGGTCTGGACGGTGAGTCAAAGGTGAGTTTCTGAGCAGCGGGGCGGTGAGCCGGGTTGGTGAGTGGCTTTCAGGGCCGTGCTGTCAGTCTGTGTCTGGGACGAGGCGACGGCGGGCATTAAAAAGCGATTCTCCCAGAGATGCTCTAGATGCTGTCCTAAATAACTGCTCTTTTTACTTCTTCAATGACATTTTCTGTGTGTATAAAATCCACCCTCAATCAGAGTTTCCTCTGATCAAGCTGCAGCATTTAGAAGCTTCTTTGGCAGGCATACAGCAACTGCTAGTCTATTTTCTTAATGACCATTGTTTACTTGACTCAATCATGTAGGTATCATCGTACGAAACAAGAAGACTCCCCGTCGGGGAATCGAACCCCGGTCTTCTGCGTGACAGGCAGAGATACTGTCCACTATACTAACGAGGACAGTTTTGTGCCAAAATAACTTCCTGATTGCAGGAACTTAATAACTGTGTACCAATGTCATTGGAAAGTCAGTGTCCATCTCTTTTTAATCTTTTATATTGGTCCGCGATTCTCGGCTCTCCGCGGTCTCAGCGCGACGGGAATGCAGGTGAAGCCCCGCAAGTCTCGGCTCGGTTTGCCGCGAGGCTCTGGTCCAGCTGGTCCGGGGTTCCCCGCACCTCCGGGGACCCCCTCTCGGAACCTCTGCTGCTGGGGTCTGGTGGTGGAGCTAGTGTACGTTAATGGAGAATGACTGGCTTTTGGTCAGTTGTGGTACTGCAACAAAATTAATTTCTGCATGAGACCCAATGCGAGAAAGAGATGGTCGGCCTTCCTGTCCTGTGCACCAAGAAGAGGACTGGAGTGGTTTTCCAAGTCCAAATAATGGTATTGCAAAGTCATACATGTTTCCGCCCAGTTTCGAACAGGGGACCTTTCGCGTGTGAGGCGAACGTGATAACCACTACACTACTGAAACAGACATGCCTTGAAAATGGCGGGCATCAAAATAAAATCCTGTAAAAAACTCTGCTACAATTCTTGACAGTAAGATGGATACTGCAGGTTTTCTCCTGGCTGCTCTCAAAGACTCATGCTGATGTTAACCATTACACCATGGAACCCACTTCTGCTGTTATTGTGGTCTGACATTGTGGTGGTGGCACCTGACAGAGTGCTGTCCATGAGTGCTGTCCATGCTACCGAGAGCGTCTGGGTGTTTAGGGTACCAGGGCCCTGGTCCTCCAGCTCCGCGGGCTGGCTCTTTCACTCCGGTGGCTGGTGGGGGGGGGGGCTTAACAGCGGGTCCCCGGGTTCGCCGGTTAGCCGGGTCTCTGGGTGGCTCCGGGTCTGGACGGTGAGTCAAAGGTGAGTTGCTGAGCAGCGGGGCGGTGAGCCGGGTTGGTGAGTGGCTTTCTGCGGTCTGGCTCTTTCACTCCGGTGGCTGGTCGGGGGGGAGCTTAACAGCGGGTCCCCGGGTTTGCACGGTGAGCCGGGTCTTTGGGTGGCTCCGGGTCTGGACGGTGAGTCAAAGGTGAGTTTCTGAGCAGCGGGGCGGTGAGCCGGGTTGGTGAGTGGCTTTCAGGGCCGTGCTGTCAGTCTGTGTCTGGGACGAGGCGACGGCGGGCATTAAAAAGCGATTCTCCCAGAGATGCTCTAGATGCTGTCCTAAATAACTGCTCTTTTTACTTCTTCAATGACATTTTCTGTGTGTATAAAATCCACCCTCAATCAGAGTTTCCTCTGATCAAGCTGCAGCATTTAGAAGCTTCTTTGGCAGGCATACAGCAACTGCTAGTCTATTTTCTTAATGACCATTGTTTACTTGACTCAATCATGTAGGTATCATCGTACGAAACAAGAAGACTCCCCGTCGGGGAATCGAACCCCGGTCTTCTGCGTGACAGGCAGAGATACTGTCCACTATACTAACGAGGACAGTTTTGTGCCAAAATAACTTCCTGATTGCAGGAACTTAATAACTGTGTACCAATGTCATTGGAAAGTCAGTGTCCATCTCTTTTTAATCTTTTATATTGGTCCGCGATTCTCGGCTCTCCGCGGTCTCAGCGCGACGGGAATGCAGGTGAAGCCCCGCAAGTCTCGGCTCGGTTTGCCGCGAGGCTCTGGTCCAGCTGGTCCGGGGTTCCCCGCACCTCCGGGGACCCCCTCTCGGAACCTCTGCTGCTGGGGTCTGGTGGTGGAGCTAGTGTACGTTAATGGAGAATGACTGGCTTTTGGTCAGTTGTGGTACTGCAACAAAATTAATTTCTGCATGAGACCCAATGCGAGAAAGAGATGGTCGGCCTTCCTGTCCTGTGCACCAAGAAGAGGACTGGAGTGGTTTTCCAAGTCCAAATAATGGTATTGCAAAGTCATACATGTTTCCGCCCAGTTTCGAACAGGGGACCTTTCGCGTGTGAGGCGAACGTGATAACCACTACACTACTGAAACAGACATGCCTTGAAAATGGCGGGCATCAAAATAAAATCCTGTAAAAAACTCTGCTACAATTCTTGACAGTAAGATGGATACTGCAGGTTTTCTCCTGGCTGCTCTCAAAGACTCATGCTGATGTTAACCATTACACCATGGAACCCACTTCTGCTGTTATTGTGGTCTGACATTGTGGTGGTGGCACCTGACAGAGTGCTGTCCATGAGTGCTGTCCATGCTACCGAGAGCGTCTGGGTGTTTAGGGTACCAGGGCCCTGGTCCTCCAGCTCCGCGGGCTGGCTCTTTCACTCCGGTGGCTGGTGGGGGGGGGGCTTAACAGCGGGTCCCCGGGTTCGCCGGTTAGCCGGGTCTCTGGGTGGCTCCGGGTCTGGACGGTGAGTCAAAGGTGAGTTGCTGAGCAGCGGGGCGGTGAGCCGGGTTGGTGAGTGGCTTTCTGCGGTCTGGCTCTTTCACTCCGGTGGCTGGTCGGGGGGGAGCTTAACAGCGGGTCCCCGGGTTTGCACGGTGAGCCGGGTCTTTGGGTGGCTCCGGGTCTGGACGGTGAGTCAAAGGTGAGTTTCTGAGCAGCGGGGCGGTGAGCCGGGTTGGTGAGTGGCTTTCAGGGCCGTGCTGTCAGTCTGTGTCTGGGACGAGGCGACGGCGGGCATTAAAAAGCGATTCTCCCAGAGATGCTCTAGATGCTGTCCTAAATAACTGCTCTTTTTACTTCTTCAATGACATTTTCTGTGTGTATAAAATCCACCCTCAATCAGAGTTTCCTCTGATCAAGCTGCAGCATTTAGAAGCTTCTTTGGCAGGCATACAGCAACTGCTAGTCTATTTTCTTAATGACCATTGTTTACTTGACTCAATCATGTAGGTATCATCGTACGAAACAAGAAGACTCCCCGTCGGGGAATCGAACCCCGGTCTTCTGCGTGACAGGCAGAGATACTGTCCACTATACTAACGAGGACAGTTTTGTGTCAAAATAACTTCCTGATTGCAGGAACTTAATAACTGTGTACCAATGTCATTGGAAAGTCAGTGTCCATCTCTTTTTAATCTTTTATATTGGTCCGCGATTCTCGGCTCTCCGCGGTCTCAGCGCGACGGGAATGCAGGTGAAGCCCCGCAAGTCTCGGCTCGGTTTGCCGCGAGGCTCTGGTCCAGCTGGTCCGGTGTTCCCCGCACCTCCGGGGACCCCCTCTCGGAACCTCTGCTGCTGGGGTCTGGTGGTGGAGCTAGTGTACGCTAATGGAGAATGACTGGCTTTTGGTCAGTTGTGGAACTGCAACAAAATTAATTTCTGCATGAGACCCAATGCGAGAAAGAGATGGTCGGCCTTCCTGTCCTGTGCACCAAGAAGAGGACTGGAGTGGTTTTCCAAGTCCAAATAATGGTATTGCAAAGTCATACATGTTTCCGCCCAGTTTCGAACAGGGGACCTTTCGCGTGTGAGGCGAACGTGATAACCACTACACTACGGAAACAGACATGCCTTGAAAATGGCGGGCATCAAAATAAAATCCTGTAAAAAACTCTGCTACAATTCTTGACAGTAAGATGGATACTGCAGGTTTTCTCCTGGCTGCTCTCAAAGACTCATGCTGATGTTAACCATTACACCATGGAACCCACTTCTGCTGTTATTGTGGTCTGACATTGTGGTGGTGGCACCTGACAGAGTGCTGTCCATGAGTGCTGTCCATGCTACCGAGAGCGTCTGGGTGTTTAGGGTACCAGGGCCCTGGTCCTCCAACTCCGCGGGCTGGCTCTTTCACTCCGGTGGCTGGTGGGGGGGGGGGAGCTTAACAGCGGGTCCCCGGGTTCGCACGGTGAGCCGTGTCTCTGGGTGGCTCCGGGTCTGGACGGTGAGTCAAAGGTGAGTTGCTGAGCAGCGGGGCGGTGAGCCGGGTCGGTGAGTGGCTTTCTGCGGGCTGGCTCTTTCACTCCGGTGGCTGGTCGGAGGGGAGCTTAACAGCGGGTCCCCGGGTTCGCACGGTGAGCCGGGTCTTTGGGTGGCTCCGGGCCTGGAGCTGCAGCATTTAGAAGCTTCTTTGGCAGGCAGAGGGTGAGTCAAAGGTGAGTTGCTGAGCAGCGGGGCGGTGAGCCGGGTTGGTGAGTGGCTTTCTGCGGGCTGGCTCTTTCACTCCGGTGGCTGGTCAGGGGGGAGCTTAACAGCGGGTCCCCGGGTTCGCACGGTGAGCCGGGTCTTTGGGTGGCTCCGGGTCTGGACGGTGAGTCAAAGGTGAGTTTCTGAGCAGCGGGGCGGTGAGACGAGTTGGTGAGTGGCTTTCAGGGCTGTGCTGTCAGTCTGTGTCTGGGACGAGGCGACGGCGGGCATTAAAAAGCGATTCTCCCAGAGATGCTCTAGATGCTGTCCTAAATAACTGCTCTTTTTACTTCTTCAATGACATTTTCTGTGTGTATAAAATCCACCCTCAATCAGAGTTTCCTCTGATCAAGCTGCAGCATTTAGAAGCTTCTTTGGCAGGCAGACAGCAACTGCTAGTCTATTTTCTTAATGACCATTGTTTACTTGACTCAATCATGTAGGTATCATCGTACGAAACAAGAAGTCTCCCCGTCGGGGAATCGAACCCCGGTCTTCTGCGTGACAGGCAGAGATACTGTCCACTATACTAACGAGGACAGTTTTGTGCCAAAATAACTTCCTGATTGCAGGAACTTAATAACTGTGTACCAATGTCATTGGAAAGTCAGTGTCCATCTCTTTTTAATCTTTTATATTGGTCCGCGATTCTCGGCTCTCCGCGGTCTCAGCGCGACAGGAATGCAGGTGAAGCCCCGCGAGTCTCGGCTCGGTTTGCCGCGAGGCTCTGGTCCAGCTGGTCCGGGGTTCCCCGCACCTCCGGGGACCCCCTCTCGGAACCTCTGCTGCTGGGGTCTGGTGGTGGAGCTAGTGTACGCTAATGGAGAATGACTGGCTTTTGGTCAGTTGTGGAACTGCAACAAAATGAATTTCTGCATGAGACCCAATGCGAGAAAGAGATGGTCGGCCTTCCTGTCCTGTGCACCAAGAAGAGGACTGGAGTGGTTTTCCAAGTCCAAATAATGGTATTGCAACGTCATACATGTTTCCGCCCAGTTTCGAACAGGGGACCTTTCGCGTGTGAGGCGAACGTGATAACCACTACACTACGGAAACAGACATGCTTTGAAAATGGCGGGCATAAAAATAAAATCCTGTAAAAAACTCTGCTACAATTCTTGACAGTAAGATGGATACTGCAGGTTTTCTCCTGGCTGCTCTCAAAGACTCATGCTGATGTTAACCATTACACCATGGAACCCACTTCTGCTGTTATTGTGGTCTGACATTGTGGTGGTGGCACCTGACAGAGTGCTGTCCATGAGTGCTGTCCATGCTACCGAGATCGTCTGGGTGTTTAGGGTACCAGGGCCCTGGTCCTCCAGCTCCGCGGGCTGGCTCTTTCACTCCGGTGGCTGGTGGGGGGGGGGAGCTTAACAGCGGGTCCCCGGGTTCGCACGGTGAGCCGTGTCTCTGGGTGGCTCCGGGTCTGGACGGTGAGTCAAAGGTGAGTTGCTGAGCAGCGGGGCGGTGAGCCGGGTCGGTGAGTGGCTTTCTGCGGGCTGGCTCTTTCACTCCGGTGGCTGGTCGGAGGGGAGCTTAACAGCGGGTCCCCGGGTTCGCACGGTGAGCCGGGTCTTTGGGTGGCTCCGGGTCTGGACGGTGAGTCAAAGGTGAGTTTGTGAGCAGCGGGGCGGTGAGCCGGGTTGGTGAGTGGCTTTCAGGGCCGTGCTGTCAGTCTGTGTCTGGGACGAGGCGACGGCGGGCATTAAAAAGCGATTCTCCCAGAGATGCTCTAGATGCTGTCCTAAATAACTGCTCTTTTTACTTCTTCAATGACATTTTCTGTGTGTATAAAATCCACCCTCAATCAGAGTTTCCTCTGATCAAGCTGCAGCATTTAGAAGCTTCTTTGGCAGGCATACAGCAACTGCTAGTCTATTTTCTTAATGACCATTGTTTACTTGACTCAATCATGTAGGTATCATCGTACGAAACAAGAAGACTCCCCGTCGGGGAATCGAACCCCGGTCTTCTGCGTGACAGGCAGAGATACTGTCCACTATACTAACGAGGACAGTTTTGTGCCAAAATAACTTCCTGATTGCAGGAACTTAATAACTGTGTACCAATGTCATTGGAAAGTCAGTGTCCATCTCTTTTTAATCTTTTATATTGGTCCGCGATTCTCGGCTCTCCGCGGTCTCAGCGCGACGGGAATGCAGGTGAAGCCCCGCAAGTCTCGGCTCGGTTTGCCGCGAGGCTCTGGTCCAGCTGGTCCGGGGTTCCCCGCACCTCCGGGGACCCCCTCTCGGAACCTCTGCTGCTGGGGTCTGGTGGTGGAGCTAGTGTACGTTAATGGAGAATGACTGGCTTTTGGTCAGTTGTGGTACTGCAACAAAATTAATTTCTGCATGAGACCCAATGCGAGAAAGAGATGGTCGGCCTTCCTGTCCTGTGCACCAAGAAGAGGACTGGAGTGGTTTTCCAAGTCCAAATAATGGTATTGCAAAGTCATACATGTTTCCGCCCAGTTTCGAACAGGGGACCTTTCGCGTGTGAGGCGAACGTGATAACCACTACACTACTGAAACAGACATGCCTTGAAAATGGCGGGCATCAAAATAAAATCCTGTAAAAAACTCTGCTACAATTCTTGACAGTAAGATGGATACTGCAGGTTTTCTCCTGGCTGCTCTCAAAGACTCATGCTGATGTTAACCATTACACCATGGAACCCACTTCTGCTGTTATTGTGGTCTGACATTGTGGTGGTGGCACCTGACAGAGTGCTGTCCATGAGTGCTGTCCATGCTACCGAGAGCGTCTGGGTGTTTAGGGTACCAGGGCCCTGGTCCTCCAGCTCCGCGGGCTGGCTCTTTCACTCCGGTGGCTGGTGGGGGGGGGGCTTAACAGCGGGTCCCCGGGTTCGCCGGTTAGCCGGGTCTCTGGGTGGCTCCGGGTCTGGACGGTGAGTCAAAGGTGAGTTGCTGAGCAGCGGGGCGGTGAGCCGGGTTGGTGAGTGGCTTTCTGCGGTCTGGCTCTTTCACTCCGGTGGCTGGTCGGGGGGGAGCTTAACAGCGGGTCCCCGGGTTTGCACGGTGAGCCGGGTCTTTGGGTGGCTCCGGGTCTGGACGGTGAGTCAAAGGTGAGTTTCTGAGCAGCGGGGCGGTGAGCCGGGTTGGTGAGTGGCTTTCAGGGCCGTGCTGTCAGTCTGTGTCTGGGACGAGGCGACGGCGGGCATTAAAAAGCGATTCTCCCAGAGATGCTCTAGATGCTGTCCTAAATAACTGCTCTTTTTACTTCTTCAATGACATTTTCTGTGTGTATAAAATCCACCCTCAATCAGAGTTTCCTCTGATCAAGCTGCAGCATTTAGAAGCTTCTTTGGCAGGCATACAGCAACTGCTAGTCTATTTTCTTAATGACCATTGTTTACTTGACTCAATCATGTAGGTATCATCGTACAAAACAAGAAGACTCCCCGTCGGGGAATCGAACCCCGGTCTTCTGCGTGACAGGCAGAGATACTGTCCACTATACTAACGAGGACAGTTTTGTGCCAAAATAACTTCCTGATTGCAGGAACTTAATAACTGTGTACCAATGTCATTGGAAAGTCAGTGTCCATCTCTTTTTAATCTTTTATATTGGTCCGCGATTCTCGGCTCTCCGCGGTCTCAGCGCGACGGGAATGCAGGTGAAGCCCCGCAAGTCTCGGCTCGGTTTGCCGCGAGGCTCTGGTCCAGCTGGTCCGGTGTTCCCCGCACCTCCGGGGACCCCCTCTCGGAACCTCTGCTGCTGGGGTCTGGTGGTGGAGCTAGTGTACGCTAATGGAGAATGACTGGCTTTTGGTCAGTTGTGGAACTGCAACAAAATTAATTTCTGCATGAGACCCAATGCGAGAAAGAGATGGTCGGCCTTCCTGTCCTGTGCACCAAGAAGAGGACTGGAGTGGTTTTCCAAGTCCAAATAATGGTATTGCAAAGTCATACATGTTTCCGCCCAGTTTCGAACAGGGGACCTTTCGCGTGTGAGGCGAACGTGATAACCACTACACTACGGAAACAGACATGCCTTGAAAATGGCGGGCATCAAAATAAAATCCTGTAAAAAACTCTGCTACAATTCTTGACAGTAAGATGGATACTGCAGGTTTTCTCCTGGCTGCTCTCAAAGACTCATGCTGATGTTAACCATTACACCATGGAACCCACTTCTGCTGTTATTGTGGTCTGACATTGTGGTGGTGGCACCTGACAGAGTGCTGTCCATGAGTGCTGTCCATGCTACCGAGAGCGTCTGGGTGTTTAGGGTACCAGGGCCCTGGTCCTCCAACTCCGCGGGCTGGCTCTTTCACTCCGGTGGCTGGTGGGGGGGGGGGAGCTTAACAGCGGGTCCCCGGGTTCGCACGGTGAGCCGTGTCTCTGGGTGGCTCCGGGTCTGGACGGTGAGTCAAAGGTGAGTTGCTGAGCAGCGGGGCGGTGAGCCGGGTCGGTGAGTGGCTTTCTGCGGGCTGGCTCTTTCACTCCGGTGGCTGGTCGGAGGGGAGCTTAACAGCGGGTCCCCGGGTTCGCACGGTGAGCCGGGTCTTTGGGTGGCTCCGGGCCTGGAGCTGCAGCATTTAGAAGCTTCTTTGGCAGGCAGAGGGTGAGTCAAAGGTGAGTTGCTGAGCAGCGGGGCGGTGAGCCGGGTTGGTGAGTGGCTTTCTGCGGGCTGGCTCTTTCACTCCGGTGGCTGGTCAGGGGGGAGCTTAACAGCGGGTCCCCGGGTTCGCACGGTGAGCCGGGTCTTTGGGTGGCTCCGGGTCTGGACGGTGAGTCAAAGGTGAGTTTCTGAGCAGCGGGGCGGTGAGACGAGTTGGTGAGTGGCTTTCAGGGCTGTGCTGTCAGTCTGTGTCTGGGACGAGGCGACGGCGGGCATTAAAAAGCGATTCTCCCAGAGATGCTCTAGATGCTGTCCTAAATAACTGCTCTTTTTACTTCTTCAATGACATTTTCTGTGTGTATAAAATCCACCCTCAATCAGAGTTTCCTCTGATCAAGCTGCAGCATTTAGAAGCTTCTTTGGCAGGCAGACAGCAACTGCTAGTCTATTTTCTTAATGACCATTGTTTACTTGACTCAATCATGTAGGTATCATCGTACGAAACAAGAAGTCTCCCCGTCGGGGAATCGAACCCCGGTCTTCTGCGTGACAGGCAGAGATACTGTCCACTATACTAACGAGGACAGTTTTGTGCCAAAATAACTTCCTGATTGCAGGAACTTAATAACTGTGTACCAATGTCATTGGAAAGTCAGTGTCCATCTCTTTTTAATCTTTTATATTGGTCCGCGATTCTCGGCTCTCCGCGGTCTCAGCGCGACAGGAATGCAGGTGAAGCCCCGCGAGTCTCGGCTCGGTTTGCCGCGAGGCTCTGGTCCAGCTGGTCCGGGGTTCCCCGCACCTCCGGGGACCCCCTCTCGGAACCTCTGCTGCTGGGGTCTGGTGGTGGAGCTAGTGTACGCTAATGGAGAATGACTGGCTTTTGGTCAGTTGTGGAACTGCAACAAAATTAATTTCTGCATGAGACCCAATGCGAGAAAGAGATGGTCGGCCTTCCTGTCCTGTGCAACAAGAAGAGGACTGGAGTGGTTTTCCAAGTCCAAATAATTTTATTGCAAAGTCATACATGTTTCCGCCCAGTTTCGATCAGGGGAACTTTCGCGTGTGAGGCGAACGTGATAACCACTACACTACGGAAACAGACATGCTTTGAAAATGGCGGGCATAAAAATAAAATCCTGTAAAAAACTCTGCTACAATTCTTGACAGTAAGATGGATACTGCAGGTTTTCTCCTGGCTGCTCTCAAAGACTCATGCTGATGTTAACCATTACACCATGGAACCCACTTCTGCTGTTATTGTGGTCTGACATTGTGGTGGTGGCACCTGACAGAGTGCTGTCCATGAGTGCTGTCCATGCTACCGAGAGCGTCTGGGTGTTTAGGGTACCAGGGCCCTGGTCCTCCAGCTCCGCGGGCTGGCTCTTTCACTCCGGTGGCTGGTGGGGGGGGGGAGCTTAACAGCGGGTCCCCGGGTTCGCACGGTGAACCGTGTCTCTGGGTGGCTCCGGGTCTGGACGGTGAGTCAAAGGTGAGTTGCTGAGCAGCGGGGCGGTGAGCCGGGTCGGTGAGTGGCTTTCTGCGGGCTGGCTCTTTCACTCCGGTGGCTGGTCGGAGGGGAGCTTAACAGCGGGTCCCTGGGTTCGCACGGTGAGCCGGGTCTTTGGGTGGCTCCGGGCATGGAGCTGCAGCATTTAGAAGCTTCTTTGGCAGGCAGAGGGTGAGTCAAAGGTGAGTTGCTGAGCAGCGGGGCGGTGAGCCGGGTTGGTGAGTGGCTTTCAGCGGGCTGGCTCTTTCACTCCGGTGGCTGGTCAGGGGGGAGCTTAACAGCGGGTCCCCGGGTTCGCACGGTGAGCCGGGTCTTTGGGTGGCTCCGGGTCTGGACGGTGAGTCAAAGGTGAGTTTCTGAGCAGCGGGGCGGTGAGCCGGGTTGGTGAGTGGCTTTCAGGGCCGTGCTGTCAGTCTGTGTCTGGGACGAGGCGACGGCGGGCATTAAAAAGCGATTCTCCCAGAGATGCTCTAGATGCTGTCCTAAATAACTGCTCTTTTTACTTCTTCAATGACATTTTCTGTGTGTATAAAATCCACCCTCAATCAGAGTTTCCTCTGATCAAGCTGCAGCATTTAGAAGCTTCTTTGGCAGGCATACAGCAACTGCTAGTCTATTTTCTTAATGACCATTGTTTACTTGACTCAATCATGTAGGTATCATCGTACGAAACAAGAAGACTCCCCGTCGGGGAATCGAACCCCGGTCTTCTGCGTGACAGGCAGAGATACTGTCCACTATACTAACGAGGACAGTTTTGTGCCAAAATAACTTCCTGATTGCAGGAACTTAATAACTGTGTACCAATGTCATTGGAAAGTCAGTGTCCATCTCTTTTTAATCTTTTATATTGGTCCGCGATTCTCGGCTCTCCGCGGTCTCAGCGCGACGGGAATGCAGGTGAAGCCCCGCAAGTCTCGGCTCGGTTTGCCGCGAGGCTCTGGTCCAGCTGGTCCGGGGTTCCCCGCACCTCCGGGGACCCCCTCTCGGAACCTCTGCTGCTGGGGTCTGGTGGTGGAGCTAGTGTACGTTAATGGAGAATGACTGGCTTTTGGTCAGTTGTGGTACTGCAACAAAATTAATTTCTGCATGAGACCCAATGCGAGAAAGAGATGGTCGGCCTTCCTGTCCTGTGCACCAAGAAGAGGACTGGAGTGGTTTTCCAAGTCCAAATAATGGTATTGCAAAGTCATACATGTTTCCGCCCAGTTTCGAACAGGGGACCTTTCGCGTGTGAGGCGAACGTGATAACCACTACACTACTGAAACAGACATGCCTTGAAAATGGCGGGCATCAAAATAAAATCCTGTAAAAAACTCTGCTACAATTCTTGACAGTAAGATGGATACTGCAGGTTTTCTCCTGGCTGCTCTCAAAGACTCATGCTGATGTTAACCATTACACCATGGAACCCACTTCTGCTGTTATTGTGGTCTGACATTGTGGTGGTGGCACCTGACAGAGTGCTGTCCATGAGTGCTGTCCATGCTACCGAGAGCGTCTGGGTGTTTAGGGTACCAGGGCCCTGGTCCTCCAGCTCCGCGGGCTGGCTCTTTCACTCCGGTGGCTGGTGGGGGGGGGGCTTAACAGCGGGTCCCCGGGTTCGCCGGTTAGCCGGGTCTCTGGGTGGCTCCGGGTCTGGACGGTGAGTCAAAGGTGAGTTGCTGAGCAGCGGGGCGGTGAGCCGGGTTGGTGAGTGGCTTTCTGCGGTCTGGCTCTTTCACTCCGGTGGCTGGTCGGGGGGGAGCTTAACAGCGGGTCCCCGGGTTTGCACGGTGAGCCGGGTCTTTGGGTGGCTCCGGGTCTGGACGGTGAGTCAAAGGTGAGTTTCTGAGCAGCGGGGCGGTGAGCCGGGTTGGTGAGTGGCTTTCAGGGCCGTGCTGTCAGTCTGTGTCTGGGACGAGGCGACGGCGGGCATTAAAAAGCGATTCTCCCAGAGATGCTCTAGATGCTGTCCTAAATAACTGCTCTTTTTACTTCTTCAATGACATTTTCTGTGTGTATAAAATCCACCCTCAATCAGAGTTTCCTCTGATCAAGCTGCAGCATTTAGAAGCTTCTTTGGCAGGCATACAGCAACTGCTAGTCTATTTTCTTAATGACCATTGTTTACTTGACTCAATCATGTAGGTATCATCGTACGAAACAAGAAGACTCCCCGTCGGGGAATCGAACCCCGGTCTTCTGCGTGACAGGCAGAGATACTGTCCACTATACTAACGAGGACAGTTTTGTGTCAAAATAACTTCCTGATTGCAGGAACTTAATAACTGTGTACCAATGTCATTGGAAAGTCAGTGTCCATCTCTTTTTAATCTTTTATATTGGTCCGCGATTCTCGGCTCTCCGCGGTCTCAGCGCGACGGGAATGCAGGTGAAGCCCCGCAAGTCTCGGCTCGGTTTGCCGCGAGGCTCTGGTCCAGCTGGTCCGGTGTTCCCCGCACCTCCGGGGACCCCCTCTCGGAACCTCTGCTGCTGGGGTCTGGTGGTGGAGCTAGTGTACGCTAATGGAGAATGACTGGCTTTTGGTCAGTTGTGGAACTGCAACAAAATTAATTTCTGCATGAGACCCAATGCGAGAAAGAGATGGTCGGCCTTCCTGTCCTGTGCACCAAGAAGAGGACTGGAGTGGTTTTCCAAGTCCAAATAATGGTATTGCAAAGTCATACATGTTTCCGCCCAGTTTCGAACAGGGGACCTTTCGCGTGTGAGGCGAACGTGATAACCACTACACTACGGAAACAGACATGCCTTGAAAATGGCGGGCATCAAAATAAAATCCTGTAAAAAACTCTGCTACAATTCTTGACAGTAAGATGGATACTGCAGGTTTTCTCCTGGCTGCTCTCAAAGACTCATGCTGATGTTAACCATTACACCATGGAACCCACTTCTGCTGTTATTGTGGTCTGACATTGTGGTGGTGGCACCTGACAGAGTGCTGTCCATGAGTGCTGTCCATGCTACCGAGAGCGTCTGGGTGTTTAGGGTACCAGGGCCCTGGTCCTCCAACTCCGCGGGCTGGCTCTTTCACTCCGGTGGCTGGTGGGGGGGGGGGAGCTTAACAGCGGGTCCCCGGGTTCGCACGGTGAGCCGTGTCTCTGGGTGGCTCCGGGTCTGGACGGTGAGTCAAAGGTGAGTTGCTGAGCAGCGGGGCGGTGAGCCGGGTCGGTGAGTGGCTTTCTGCGGGCTGGCTCTTTCACTCCGGTGGCTGGTCGGAGGGGAGCTTAACAGCGGGTCCCCGGGTTCGCACGGTGAGCCGGGTCTTTGGGTGGCTCCGGGCCTGGAGCTGCAGCATTTAGAAGCTTCTTTGGCAGGCAGAGGGTGAGTCAAAGGTGAGTTGCTGAGCAGCGGGGCGGTGAGCCGGGTTGGTGAGTGGCTTTCTGCGGGCTGGCTCTTTCACTCCGGTGGCTGGTCAGGGGGGAGCTTAACAGCGGGTCCCCGGGTTCGCACGGTGAGCCGGGTCTTTGGGTGGCTCCGGGTCTGGACGGTGAGTCAAAGGTGAGTTTCTGAGCAGCGGGGCGGTGAGACGAGTTGGTGAGTGGCTTTCAGGGCTGTGCTGTCAGTCTGTGTCTGGGACGAGGCGACGGCGGGCATTAAAAAGCGATTCTCCCAGAGATGCTCTAGATGCTGTCCTAAATAACTGCTCTTTTTACTTCTTCAATGACATTTTCTGTGTGTATAAAATCCACCCTCAATCAGAGTTTCCTCTGATCAAGCTGCAGCATTTAGAAGCTTCTTTGGCAGGCAGACAGCAACTGCTAGTCTATTTTCTTAATGACCATTGTTTACTTGACTCAATCATGTAGGTATCATCGTACGAAACAAGAAGTCTCCCCGTCGGGGAATCGAACCCCGGTCTTCTGCGTGACAGGCAGAGATACTGTCCACTATACTAACGAGGACAGTTTTGTGCCAAAATAACTTCCTGATTGCAGGAACTTAATAACTGTGTACCAATGTCATTGGAAAGTCAGTGTCCATCTCTTTTTAATCTTTTATATTGGTCCGCGATTCTCGGCTCTCCGCGGTCTCAGCGCGACAGGAATGCAGGTGAAGCCCCGCGAGTCTCGGCTCGGTTTGCCGCGAGGCTCTGGTCCAGCTGGTCCGGGGTTCCCCGCACCTCCGGGGACCCCCTCTCGGAACCTCTGCTGCTGGGGTCTGGTGGTGGAGCTAGTGTACGCTAATGGAGAATGACTGGCTTTTGGTCAGTTGTGGAACTGCAACAAAATGAATTTCTGCATGAGACCCAATGCGAGAAAGAGATGGTCGGCCTTCCTGTCCTGTGCACCAAGAAGAGGACTGGAGTGGTTTTCCAAGTCCAAATAATGGTATTGCAACGTCATACATGTTTCCGCCCAGTTTCGAACAGGGGACCTTTCGCGTGTGAGGCGAACGTGATAACCACTACACTACGGAAACAGACATGCTTTGAAAATGGCGGGCATAAAAATAAAATCCTGTAAAAAACTCTGCTACAATTCTTGACAGTAAGATGGATACTGCAGGTTTTCTCCTGGCTGCTCTCAAAGACTCATGCTGATGTTAACCATTACACCATGGAACCCACTTCTGCTGTTATTGTGGTCTGACATTGTGGTGGTGGCACCTGACAGAGTGCTGTCCATGAGTGCTGTCCATGCTACCGAGATCGTCTGGGTGTTTAGGGTACCAGGGCCCTGGTCCTCCAGCTCCGCGGGCTGGCTCTTTCACTCCGGTGGCTGGTGGGGGGGGGGAGCTTAACAGCGGGTCCCCGGGTTCGCACGGTGAGCCGTGTCTCTGGGTGGCTCCGGGTCTGGACGGTGAGTCAAAGGTGAGTTGCTGAGCAGCGGGGCGGTGAGCCGGGTCGGTGAGTGGCTTTCTGCGGGCTGGCTCTTTCACTCCGGTGGCTGGTCGGAGGGGAGCTTAACAGCGGGTCCCCGGGTTCGCACGGTGAGCCGGGTCTTTGGGTGGCTCCGGGTCTGGACGGTGAGTCAAAGGTGAGTTTGTGAGCAGCGGGGCGGTGAGCCGGGTTGGTGAGTGGCTTTCAGGGCCGTGCTGTCAGTCTGTGTCTGGGACGAGGCGACGGCGGGCATTAAAAAGCGATTCTCCCAGAGATGCTCTAGATGCTGTCCTAAATAACTGCTCTTTTTACTTCTTCAATGACATTTTCTGTGTGTATAAAATCCACCCTCAATCAGAGTTTCCTCTGATCAAGCTGCAGCATTTAGAAGCTTCTTTGGCAGGCATACAGCAACTGCTAGTCTATTTTCTTAATGACCATTGTTTACTTGACTCAATCATGTAGGTATCATCGTACGAAACAAGAAGACTCCCCGTCGGGGAATCGAACCCCGGTCTTCTGCGTGACAGGCAGAGATACTGTCCACTATACTAACGAGGACAGTTTTGTGCCAAAATAACTTCCTGATTGCAGGAACTTAATAACTGTGTACCAATGTCATTGGAAAGTCAGTGTCCATCTCTTTTTAATCTTTTATATTGGTCCGCGATTCTCGGCTCTCCGCGGTCTCAGCGCGACGGGAATGCAGGTGAAGCCCCGCAAGTCTCGGCTCGGTTTGCCGCGAGGCTCTGGTCCAGCTGGTCCGGGGTTCCCCGCACCTCCGGGGACCCCCTCTCGGAACCTCTGCTGCTGGGGTCTGGTGGTGGAGCTAGTGTACGTTAATGGAGAATGACTGGCTTTTGGTCAGTTGTGGTACTGCAACAAAATTAATTTCTGCATGAGACCCAATGCGAGAAAGAGATGGTCGGCCTTCCTGTCCTGTGCACCAAGAAGAGGACTGGAGTGGTTTTCCAAGTCCAAATAATGGTATTGCAAAGTCATACATGTTTCCGCCCAGTTTCGAACAGGGGACCTTTCGCGTGTGAGGCGAACGTGATAACCACTACACTACTGAAACAGACATGCCTTGAAAATGGCGGGCATCAAAATAAAATCCTGTAAAAAACTCTGCTACAATTCTTGACAGTAAGATGGATACTGCAGGTTTTCTCCTGGCTGCTCTCAAAGACTCATGCTGATGTTAACCATTACACCATGGAACCCACTTCTGCTGTTATTGTGGTCTGACATTGTGGTGGTGGCACCTGACAGAGTGCTGTCCATGAGTGCTGTCCATGCTACCGAGAGCGTCTGGGTGTTTAGGGTACCAGGGCCCTGGTCCTCCAGCTCCGCGGGCTGGCTCTTTCACTCCGGTGGCTGGTGGGGGGGGGGCTTAACAGCGGGTCCCCGGGTTCGCCGGTTAGCCGGGTCTCTGGGTGGCTCCGGGTCTGGACGGTGAGTCAAAGGTGAGTTGCTGAGCAGCGGGGCGGTGAGCCGGGTTGGTGAGTGGCTTTCTGCGGTCTGGCTCTTTCACTCCGGTGGCTGGTCGGGGGGGAGCTTAACAGCGGGTCCCCGGGTTTGCACGGTGAGCCGGGTCTTTGGGTGGCTCCGGGTCTGGACGGTGAGTCAAAGGTGAGTTTCTGAGCAGCGGGGCGGTGAGCCGGGTTGGTGAGTGGCTTTCAGGGCCGTGCTGTCAGTCTGTGTCTGGGACGAGGCGACGGCGGGCATTAAAAAGCGATTCTCCCAGAGATGCTCTAGATGCTGTCCTAAATAACTGCTCTTTTTACTTCTTCAATGACATTTTCTGTGTGTATAAAATCCACCCTCAATCAGAGTTTCCTCTGATCAAGCTGCAGCATTTAGAAGCTTCTTTGGCAGGCATACAGCAACTGCTAGTCTATTTTCTTAATGACCATTGTTTACTTGACTCAATCATGTAGGTATCATCGTACAAAACAAGAAGACTCCCCGTCGGGGAATCGAACCCCGGTCTTCTGCGTGACAGGCAGAGATACTGTCCACTATACTAACGAGGACAGTTTTGTGCCAAAATAACTTCCTGATTGCAGGAACTTAATAACTGTGTACCAATGTCATTGGAAAGTCAGTGTCCATCTCTTTTTAATCTTTTATATTGGTCCGCGATTCTCGGCTCTCCGCGGTCTCAGCGCGACGGGAATGCAGGTGAAGCCCCGCAAGTCTCGGCTCGGTTTGCCGCGAGGCTCTGGTCCAGCTGGTCCGGTGTTCCCCGCACCTCCGGGGACCCCCTCTCGGAACCTCTGCTGCTGGGGTCTGGTGGTGGAGCTAGTGTACGCTAATGGAGAATGACTGGCTTTTGGTCAGTTGTGGAACTGCAACAAAATTAATTTCTGCATGAGACCCAATGCGAGAAAGAGATGGTCGGCCTTCCTGTCCTGTGCACCAAGAAGAGGACTGGAGTGGTTTTCCAAGTCCAAATAATGGTATTGCAAAGTCATACATGTTTCCGCCCAGTTTCGAACAGGGGACCTTTCGCGTGTGAGGCGAACGTGATAACCACTACACTACGGAAACAGACATGCCTTGAAAATGGCGGGCATCAAAATAAAATCCTGTAAAAAACTCTGCTACAATTCTTGACAGTAAGATGGATACTGCAGGTTTTCTCCTGGCTGCTCTCAAAGACTCATGCTGATGTTAACCATTACACCATGGAACCCACTTCTGCTGTTATTGTGGTCTGACATTGTGGTGGTGGCACCTGACAGAGTGCTGTCCATGAGTGCTGTCCATGCTACCGAGAGCGTCTGGGTGTTTAGGGTACCAGGGCCCTGGTCCTCCAACTCCGCGGGCTGGCTCTTTCACTCCGGTGGCTGGTGGGGGGGGGGGAGCTTAACAGCGGGTCCCCGGGTTCGCACGGTGAGCCGTGTCTCTGGGTGGCTCCGGGTCTGGACGGTGAGTCAAAGGTGAGTTGCTGAGCAGCGGGGCGGTGAGCCGGGTCGGTGAGTGGCTTTCTGCGGGCTGGCTCTTTCACTCCGGTGGCTGGTCGGAGGGGAGCTTAACAGCGGGTCCCCGGGTTCGCACGGTGAGCCGGGTCTTTGGGTGGCTCCGGGCCTGGAGCTGCAGCATTTAGAAGCTTCTTTGGCAGGCAGAGGGTGAGTCAAAGGTGAGTTGCTGAGCAGCGGGGCGGTGAGCCGGGTTGGTGAGTGGCTTTCTGCGGGCTGGCTCTTTCACTCCGGTGGCTGGTCAGGGGGGAGCTTAACAGCGGGTCCCCGGGTTCGCACGGTGAGCCGGGTCTTTGGGTGGCTCCGGGTCTGGACGGTGAGTCAAAGGTGAGTTTCTGAGCAGCGGGGCGGTGAGACGAGTTGGTGAGTGGCTTTCAGGGCTGTGCTGTCAGTCTGTGTCTGGGACGAGGCGACGGCGGGCATTAAAAAGCGATTCTCCCAGAGATGCTCTAGATGCTGTCCTAAATAACTGCTCTTTTTACTTCTTCAATGACATTTTCTGTGTGTATAAAATCCACCCTCAATCAGAGTTTCCTCTGATCAAGCTGCAGCATTTAGAAGCTTCTTTGGCAGGCAGACAGCAACTGCTAGTCTATTTTCTTAATGACCATTGTTTACTTGACTCAATCATGTAGGTATCATCGTACGAAACAAGAAGTCTCCCCGTCGGGGAATCGAACCCCGGTCTTCTGCGTGACAGGCAGAGATACTGTCCACTATACTAACGAGGACAGTTTTGTGCCAAAATAACTTCCTGATTGCAGGAACTTAATAACTGTGTACCAATGTCATTGGAAAGTCAGTGTCCATCTCTTTTTAATCTTTTATATTGGTCCGCGATTCTCGGCTCTCCGCGGTCTCAGCGCGACAGGAATGCAGGTGAAGCCCCGCGAGTCTCGGCTCGGTTTGCCGCGAGGCTCTGGTCCAGCTGGTCCGGGGTTCCCCGCACCTCCGGGGACCCCCTCTCGGAACCTCTGCTGCTGGGGTCTGGTGGTGGAGCTAGTGTACGCTAATGGAGAATGACTGGCTTTTGGTCAGTTGTGGAACTGCAACAAAATTAATTTCTGCATGAGACCCAATGCGAGAAAGAGATGGTCGGCCTTCCTGTCCTGTGCAACAAGAAGAGGACTGGAGTGGTTTTCCAAGTCCAAATAATGTTATTGCAAAGTCATACATGTTTCCGCCCAGTTTCGATCAGGGGAACTTTCGCGTGTGAGGCGAACGTGATAACCACTACACTACGGAAACAGACATGCTTTGAAAATGGCGGGCATAAAAATAAAATCCTGTAAAAAACTCTGCTACAATTCTTGACAGTAAGATGGATACTGCAGGTTTTCTCCTGGCTGCTCTCAAAGACTCATGCTGATGTTAACCATTACACCATGGAACCCACTTCTGCTGTTATTGTGGTCTGACATTGTGGTGGTGGCACCTGACAGAGTGCTGTCCATGAGTGCTGTCCATGCTACCGAGAGCGTCTGGGTGTTTAGGGTACCAGGGCCCTGGTCCTCCAGCTCCGCGGGCTGGCTCTTTCACTCCGGTGGCTGGTGGGGGGGGGGAGCTTAACAGCGGGTCCCCGGGTTCGCACGGTGAACCGTGTCTCTGGGTGGCTCCGGGTCTGGACGGTGAGTCAAAGGTGAGTTGCTGAGCAGCGGGGCGGTGAGCCGGGTCGGTGAGTGGCTTTCTGCGGGCTGGCTCTTTCACTCCGGTGGCTGGTCGGAGGGGAGCTTAACAGCGGGTCCCTGGGTTCGCACGGTGAGCCGGGTCTTTGGGTGGCTCCGGGCATGGAGCTGCAGCATTTAGAAGCTTCTTTGGCAGGCAGAGGGTGAGTCAAAGGTGAGTTGCTGAGCAGCGGGGCGGTGAGCCGGGTTGGTGAGTGGCTTTCAGCGGGCTGGCTCTTTCACTCCGGTGGCTGGTCAGGGGGGAGCTTAACAGCGGGTCCCCGGGTTCGCACGGTGAGCCGGGTCTTTGGGTGGCTCCGGGTCTGGACGGTGAGTCAAAGGTGAGTTTCTGAGCAGCGGGGCGGTGAGCCGGGTTGGTGAGTGGCTTTCAGGGCCGTGCTGTCAGTCTGTGTCTGGGACGAGGCGACGGCGGGCATTAAAAAGCGATTCTCCCAGAGATGCTCTAGATGCTGTCCTAAATAACTGCTCTTTTTACTTCTTCAATGACATTTTCTGTGTGTATAAAATCCACCCTCAATCAGAGTTTCCTCTGATCAAGCTGCAGCATTTAGAAGCTTCTTTGGCAGGCATACAGCAACTGCTAGTCTATTTTCTTAATGACCATTGTTTACTTGACTCAATCATGTAGGTATCATCGTACGAAACAAGAAGACTCCCCGTCGGGGAATCGAACCCCGGTCTTCTGCGTGACAGGCAGAGATACTGTCCACTATACTAACGAGGACAGTTTTGTGCCAAAATAACTTCCTGATTGCAGGAACTTAATAACTGTGTACCAATGTCATTGGAAAGTCAGTGTCCATCTCTTTTTAATCTTTTATATTGGTCCGCGATTCTCGGCTCTCCGCGGTCTCAGCGCGACGGGAATGCAGGTGAAGCCCCGCAAGTCTCGGCTCGGTTTGCCGCGAGGCTCTGGTCCAGCTGGTCCGGGGTTCCCCGCACCTCCGGGGACCCCCTCTCGGAACCTCTGCTGCTGGGGTCTGGTGGTGGAGCTAGTGTACGTTAATGGAGAATGACTGGCTTTTGGTCAGTTGTGGTACTGCAACAAAATTAATTTCTGCATGAGACCCAATGCGAGAAAGAGATGGTCGGCCTTCCTGTCCTGTGCACCAAGAAGAGGACTGGAGTGGTTTTCCAAGTCCAAATAATGGTATTGCAAAGTCATAGATGTTTCCGCCCAGTTTCGAACAGGGGACCTTTCGCGTGTGAGGCGAACGTGATAACCACTACACTACGGAAACAGACATGCCTTGAAAATGGCGGGCATCAAAATAAAATCCTGTAAAAAACTCTGCTACAATTCTTGACAGTAAGATGGATACTGCAGGTTTTCTCCTGGCTGCTCTCAAAGACTCATGCTGATGTTAACCATTACACCATGGAACCCACTTCTGCTGTTATTGTGGTCTGACATTGTGGTGGTGGCACCTGACAGAGTGCTGTCCATGAGTGCTGTCCATGCTACCGAGAGCGTCTGGGTGTTTAGGGTACCAGGGC
The DNA here is from genome assembly GCF_033807715.1 of Cololabis saira. Classification (NCBI taxonomy): domain Eukaryota; kingdom Metazoa; phylum Chordata; class Actinopteri; order Beloniformes; family Belonidae; genus Cololabis; species Cololabis saira. The sequence continues at coordinate 48,831 of NW_026906310.1, read as the reverse complement.
CCTGGTCCTCCAGCTCCGCGGGCTGGCTCTTTCACTCCGGTGGCTGGTGGGGGGGGGGCTTAACAGCGGGTCCCCGGGTTCGCCGGTGAGCCGGGTCTCTGGGTGGCTCCGGGTCTGGACGGTGAGTCAAAGGTGAGTTGCTGAGCAGCGGGGCGGTGAGCCGGGTTGGTGAGTGGCTTTCTGCGGTCTGGCTCTTTCACTCCGGTGGCTGGTCGGGGGGGAGCTTAACAGCGGGTCCCCGGGTTTGCACGGTGAGCCGGGTCTTTGGGTGGCTCCGGGTCTGGACGGTGAGTCAAAGGTGAGTTTCTGAGCAGCGGGGCGGTGAGCCGGGTTGGTGAGTGGCTTTCAGGGCCGTGCTGTCAGTCTGTGTCTGGGACGAGGCGACGGCGGGCATTAAAAAGCGATTCTCCCAGAGATGCTCTAGATGCTGTCCTAAATAACTGCTCTTTTTACTTCTTCAATGACATTTTCTGTGTGTATAAAATCCACCCTCAATCAGAGTTTCCTCTGATCAAGCTGCAGCATTTAGAAGCTTCTTTGGCAGGCAGACAGCAACTGCTAGTCTATTTTCTTAATGACCATTGTTTACTTGACTCAATCATGTAGGTATCATCGTACGAAACAAGAAGTCTCCCCGTCGGGGAATCGAACCCCGGTCTTCTACGTGACAGGCAGAGATACTGTCCACTATACTAACGAGGACAGTTTTGTGCCAAAATAACTTCCTGATTGCAGGAACTTAATAACTGTGTACCAATGTCATTGGAAAGTCAGTGTTCATCTCCTTTTAAACTTTTATATCGGTCCGCGATTCTTGGCTCTCCGCGGTCTCAGCGCGACGGGAATGCAGGTGAAGCCCCCCGAGTCTCAGCTCGGTTTGCCGCGAGGCTCTGGTCCAGCTGGTCCGGGGTTCCCCGCACCTCCGGGGACCCCCTCTCGGAACCTCTGCTGCTGGGGTCTGGTGGTGGAGCTAGTGTACGTTAATGGAGAATGACTGGCTTTTGGTCAGTTGTGGTACTGCAACAAAATTAATTTCTGCATGAGACCCAATGCGAGAAAGAGATGGTCGGCCTTCCTGTCCTGTGCACCAAGAAGAGGACTGGAGTGGTTTTCCAAGTCCAAATAATGGTATTGCAAAGTCATACATGTTTCCGCCCAGTTTCGAACAGGGGACCTTTCGCGTGTGAGGCGAACGTGATAACCACTACACTACGGAAACAGACATGCCTTGAAAATGGCGGGCATCAAAATAAAATCCTGTAAAAAACTCTGCTACAATTCTTGACAGTAAGATGGATACTGCAGGTTTTCTCCTGGCTGCTCTCAAAGACACATGCTGATGTTAACCATTACACCATGGAACCCACTTCTGCTGTTATTGTGGTCTGACATTGTGGTGGTGGCACCTGACAGAGTGCTGTCCATGAGTGCTGTCCATGCTACCGAGAGCGTCTGGGTGTTTAGGGTACCAGGGCCCTGGTCCTCCAGCTCCGCGGGCTGGCTCTTTCACTCCGGTGGCTGGTGGGGGGGGGGCTTAACAGCGGGTCCCCGGGTTCGCCGGTGAGCCGGGTCTCTGGGTGGCTCCGGGTCTGGACGGTGAGTCAAAGGTGAGTTGCTGAGCAGCGGGGCGGTGAGCCGGGTTGGTGAGTGGCTTTCTGCGGTCTGGCTCTTTCACTCCGGTGGCTGGTCGGAGGGGAGCTTAACAGCGGGTCCCCGGGTTCGCACGGTGAGCCGGGTCTTTGGGTGGCTCCGGGCCTGGAGCTGCAGCATTTAGAAGCTTCTTTGGCAGGCAGAGGGTGAGTCAAAGGTGAGTTGCTGAGCAGCGGGGCGGTGAGCCGGGTTGGTGAGTGGCTTTCTGCGGGCTGGCTCTTTCACTCCGGTGGCTGGTCAGGGGGGAGCTTAACAGCGGGTCCCCGGGTTCGCACGGTGAGCCGGGTCTTTGGGTGGCTCCGGGTCTGGACGGTGAGTCAAAGGTGAGTTTCTGAGCAGCGGGGCGGTGAGACGAGTTGGTGAGTGGCTTTCAGGGCTGTGCTGTCAGTCTGTGTCTGGGACGAGGCGACGGCGGGCATTAAAAAGCGATTCTCCCAGAGATGCTCTAGATGCTGTCCTAAATAACTGCTCTTTTTACTTCTTCAATGACATTTTCTGTGTGTATAAAATCCACCCTCAATCAGAGTTTCCTCTGATCAAGCTGCAGCATTTAGAAGCTTCTTTGGCAGGCAGACAGCAACTGCTAGTCTATTTTCTTAATGACCATTGTTTACTTGACTCAATCATGTAGGTATCATCGTACGAAACAAGAAGTCTCCCCGTCGGGGAATCGAACCCCGGTCTTCTGCGTGACAGGCAGAGATACTGTCCACTATACTAACGAGGACAGTTTTGTGCCAAAATAACTTCCTGATTGCAGGAACTTAATAACTGTGTACCAATGTCATTGGAAAGTCAGTGTCCATCTCTTTTTAATCTTTTATATTGGTCCGCGATTCTCGGCTCTCCGCGGTCTCAGCGCGACAGGAATGCAGGTGAAGCCCCGCGAGTCTCGGCTCGGTTTGCCGCGAGGCTCTGGTCCAGCTGGTCCGGGGTTCCCCGCACCTCCGGGGACCCCCTCTCGGAACCTCTGCTGCTGGGGTCTGGTGGTGGAGCTAGTGTACGCTAATGGAGAATGACTGGCTTTTGGTCAGTTGTGGAACTGCAACAAAATTAATTTCTGCATGAGACCCAATGCGAGAAAGAGATGGTCGGCCTTCCTGTCCTGTGCAACAAGAAGAGGACTGGAGTGGTTTTCCAAGTCCTAATAATGTTATTGCAAAGTCATACATGTTTCCGCCCAGTTTCGATCAGGGGAACTTTCGCGTGTGAGGCGAACGTGATAACCACTACACTACGGAAACAGACATGCTTTGAAAATGGCGGGCATAAAAATAAAATCCTGTAAAAAACTCTGCTACAATTCTTGACAGTAAGATGGATACTGCAGGTTTTCTCCTGGCTGCTCTCAAAGACTCATGCTGATGTTAACCATTACACCATGGAACCCACTTCTGCTGTTATTGTGGTCTGACATTGTGGTGGTGGCACCTGACAGAGTGCTGTCCATGAGTGCTGTCCATGCTACCGAGAGCGTCTGGGTGTTTAGGGTACCAGGGCCCTGGTCCTCCAGCTCCGCGGGCTGGCTCTTTCACTCCGGTGGCTGGTGGGGGGGGGGAGCTTAACAGCGGGTCCCCGGGTTCGCACGGTGAACCGTGTCTCTGGGTGGCTCCGGGTCTGGACGGTGAGTCAAAGGTGAGTTGCTGAGCAGCGGGGCGGTGAGCCGGGTCGGTGAGTGGCTTTCTGCGGGCTGGCTCTTTCACTCCGGTGGCTGGTCGGAGGGGAGCTTGACAGCGGGTCCCTGGGTTCGCACGGTGAGCCGGGTCTTTGGGTGGCTCCGGGCATGGAGCTGCAGCATTTAGAAGCTTCTTTGGCAGGCAGAGGGTGAGTCAAAGGTGAGTTGCTGAGCAGCGGGGCGGTGAGCCGGGTTGGTGAGTGGCTTTCAGCGGGCTGGCTCTTTCACTCCGGTGGCTGGTCAGGGGGGAGCTTAACAGCGGGTCCCCGGGTTCGCACGGTGAGCCGGGTCTTTGGGTGGCTCCGGGTCTGGACGGTGAGTCAAAGGTGAGTTGCTGAGCAGCGGGGCGGTGAGCCGGGTTGGTGAGTGGCTTTCTGCGGTCTGGCTCTTTCACTCCGGTGGCTGGTCGGGGGGGAGCTTAACAGCGGGTCCCCGGGTTTGCACGGTGAGCCGGGTCTTTGGGTGGCTCCGGGTCTGGACGGTGAGTCAAAGGTGAGTTTCTGAGCAGCGGGGCGGTGAGCCGGGTTGGTGAGTGGCTTTCAGGGCCGTGCTGTCAGTCTGTGTCTGGGACGAGGCGACGGCGGGCATTAAAAAGCGATTCTCCCAGAGATGCTCTAGATGCTGTCCTAAATAACTGCTCTTTTTACTTCTTCAATGACAATTTCTGTGTGTATAAAATCCACCCTCAATCAGAGTTTCCTCTGATCAAGCTGCAGCATTTAGAAGCTTCTTTGGCAGGCAGACAGCAACTGCTAGTCTATTTTCTTAATGACCATTGTTTACTTGACTCAATCATGTAGGTATCATCGTACGAAACAAGAAGTCTCCCCGTCGGGGAATCGAACCCCGGTCTTCTACGTGACAGGCAGAGATACTGTCCACTATACTAACGAGGACAGTTTTGTGCCAAAATAACTTCCTGATTGCAGGAACTTAATAACTGTGTACCAATGTCATTGGAAAGTCAGTGTTCATCTCCTTTTAAACTTTTATATCGGTCCGCGATTCTTGGCTCTCCGCGGTCTCAGCGCGACGGGAATGCAGGTGAAGCCCCCCGAGTCTCGGCTCGGTTTGCCGCGAGGCTCTGGTCCAGCTGGTCCGGGGTTCCCCGCACCTCCGGGGACCCCCTCTCGGAACCTCTGCTGCTGGGGTCTGGTGGTGGAGCTAGTGTACGTTAATGGAGAATGACTGGCTTTTGGTCAGTTGTGGTACTGCAACAAAATTAATTTCTGCATGAGACCCAATGCGAGAAAGAGATGGTCGGCCTTCCTATCCTGTGCACCAAGAAGAGGACTGGAGTGGTTTTCCAAGTCCAAATAATGGTATTGCAAAGTCATACATGTTTCCGCCCAGTTTTGAACAGGGGACCTTTCGCGTGTGAGGCGAACGTGATAACCACTACACTACGGAAACAGACATGCCTTGAAAATGGCGGGCATCAAAATAAAATCCTGTAAAAAACTCTGCTACAATTCTTGACAGTAAGATGGATACTGCAGGTTTTCTCCTGGCTGCTCTCAAAGACTCATGCTGATGTTAACCATTACACCATGGAACCCACTTCTGCTGTTATTGTGGTCTGACATTGTGGTGGTGGCACCTGACAGAGTGCTGTCCATGAGTGCTGTCCATGCTACCGAGAGCGTCTGGGTGTTTAGGGTACCAGGGCCCTGGTCCTCCAGCTCCGCGGGCTGGCTCTTTCACTCCGGTGGCTGGTGGGGGGGGGGCTTAACAGCGGGTCCCCGGGTTCGCCGGTGAGCCGGGTCTCTGGGTGGCTCCGGGTCTGGACGGTGAGTCAAAGGTGAGTTGCTGAGCAGCGGGGCGGTGAGCCGGGTTGGTGAGTGGCTTTCTGCGGTCTGGCTCTTTCACTCCGGTGGCTGGTCGGAGGGGAGCTTAACAGCGGGTCCCCGGGTTTGCACGGTGAGCCGGGTCTTTGGGTGGCTCCGGGTCTGGACGGTGAGTCAAAGGTGAGTTTCTGAGCAGCGGGGCGGTGAGCCGGGTTGGTGAGTGGCTTTCAGGGCCGTGCTGTCAGTCTGTGTCTGGGACGAGGCGACGGCGGGCATTAAAAAGCGATTCTCCCAGAGATGCTCTAGATGCTGTCCTAAATAACTGCTCTTTTTACTTCTTCAATGACATTTTCTGTGTGTATAAAATCCACCCTCAATCAGAGTTTCCTCTGATCAAGCTGCAGCATTTAGAAGCTTCTTTGGCAGGCATACAGCAACTGCTAGTCTATTTTCTTAATGACCATTGTTTACTTGACTCAATCATGTAGGTATCATCGTACGAAACAAGAAGACTCCCCGTCGGGGAATCGAACCCCGGTCTTCTGCGTGACAGGCAGAGATACTGTCCACTATACTAACGAGGACAGTTTTGTGCCATAATAACTTCCTGATTGCAGGAACTTAATAACTGTGTACCAATGTCATTGGAAAGTCAGTGTCCATCTCTTTTTAATCTTTTATATTGGTCCGCGATTCTCGGCTCTCCGCGGTCTCAGCGCGACGGGAATGCAGGTGAAGCCCCGCAAGTCTCGGCTCGGTTTGCCGCGAGGCTCTGGTCCAGCTGGTCCGGTGTTCCCCGCACCTCCGGGGACCCCCTCTCGGAACCTCTGCTGCTGGGGTCTGGTGGTGGAGCTAGTGTACGCTAATGGAGAATGACTGGCTTTTGGTCAGTTGTGGAACTGCAACAAAATTAATTTCTGCATGAGACCCAATGCGAGAAAGAGATGGTCGGCCTTCCTGTCCTGTGCACCAAGAAGAGGACTGGAGTGGTTTTCCAAGTCCAAATAATGGTATTGCAAAGTCATACATGTTTCCGCCCAGTTTCGAACAGGGGACCTTTCGCGTGTGAGGCGAACGTGATAACCACTACACTACGGAAACAGACATGCCTTGAAAATGGCGGGCATCAAAATAAAATCCTGTAAAAAACTCTGCTACAATTCTTGACAGTAAGATGGATACTGCAGGTTTTCTCCTGGCTGCTCTCAAAGACTCATGCTGATGTTAACCATTACACCATGGAACCCACTTCTGCTGTTATTGTGGTCTGACATTGTGGTGGTGGCACCTGACAGAGTGCTGTCCATGAGTGCTGTCCATGCTACCGAGAGCGTCTGGGTGTTTAGGGTACCAGGGCCCTGGTCCTCCAACTCCGCGGGCTGGCTCTTTCACTCCGGTGGCTGGTGGGGGGGGGGGAGCTTAACAGCGGGTCCCCGGGTTCGCACGGTGAGCCGTGTCTCTGGGTGGCTCCGGGTCTGGACGGTGAGTCAAACGTGAGTTGCTGAGCAGCGGGGCGGTGAGCCGGGTTGGTGAGTGGCTTTCTGCGGGCTGGCTCTTTCACTCCGGTGGCTGGTCAGGGGGGAGCTTAACAGCGGGTCCCCGGGTTCGCACGGTGAGCCGGGTCTTTGGGTGGCTCCGGGTCTGGACGGTGAGTCAAAGGTGAGTTTCTGAGCAGCGGGGCGGTGAGACGAGTTGGTGAGTGGCTTTCAGGGCTGTGCTGTCAGTCTGTGTCTGGGACGAGGCGACGGCGGGCATTAAAAAGCGATTCTCCCAGAGATGCTCTAGATGCTGTCCTAAATAACTGCTCTTTTTACTTCTTCAATGACATTTTCTGTGTGTATAAAATCCACCCTCAATCAGAGTTTCCTCTGATCAAGCTGCAGCATTTAGAAGCTTCTTTGGCAGGCAGACAGCAACTGCTAGTCTATTTTCTTAATGACCATTGTTTACTTGACTCAATCATGTAGGTATCATCGTACGAAACAAGAAGTCTCCCCGTCGGGGAATCGAACCCCGGTCTTCTGCGTGACAGGCAGAGATACTGTCCACTATACTAACGAGGACAGTTTTGTGCCAAAATAACTTCCTGATTGCAGGAACTTAATAACTGTGTACCAATGTCATTGGAAAGTCAGTGTCCATCTCTTTTTAATCTTTTATATTGGTCCGCGATTCTCGGCTCTCCGCGGTCTCAGCGCGACAGGAATGCAGGTGAAGCCCCGCGAGTCTCGGCTCGGTTTGCCGCGAGGCTCTGGTCCAGCTGGTCCGGGGTTCCCCGCACCTCCGGGGACCCCCTCTCGGAACCTCTGCTGCTGGGGTCTGGTGGTGGAGCTAGTGTACGCTAATGGAGAATGACTGGCTTTTGGTCAGTTGTGGAACTGCAACAAAATTAATTTCTGCATGAGACCCAATGCGAGAAAGAGATGGTCGGCCTTCCTGTCCTGTGCACCAAGAAGAGGACTGGAGTGGTTTTCCAAGTCCAAATAATGGTATTGCAACGTCATACATGTTTCCGCCCAGTTTCGAACAGGGGACCTTTCGCGTGTGAGGCGAACGTGATAACCACTACACTACGGAAACAGACATGCTTTGAAAATGGCGGGCATAAAAATAAAATCCTGTAAAAAACTCTGCTACAATTCTTGACAGTAAGATGGATACTGCAGGTTTTCTCCTGGCTGCTCTCAAAGACTCATGCTGATGTTAACCATTACACCATGGAACCCACTTCTGCTGTTATTGTGGTCTGACATTGTGGTGGTGGCACCTGACAGAGTGCTGTCCATGAGTGCTGTCCATGCTACCGAGAGCGTCTGGGTGTTTAGGGTACCAGGGCCCTGGTCCTCCAGCTCCGCGGGCTGGCTCTTTCACTCCGGTGGCTGGTGGGGGGGGGGAGCTTAACAGCGGGTCCCCGGGTTCGCACGGTGAGCCGTGTCTCTGGGTGGCTCCGGGTCTGGACGGTGAGTCAAAGGTGAGTTGCTGAGCAGCGGGGCGGTGAGCCGGGTCGGTGAGTGGCTTTCTGCGGGCTGGCTCTTTCACTCCGGTGGCTGGTCGGAGGGGAGCTTAACAGCGGGTCCCCGGGTTCGCACGGTGAGCCGGGTCTTTGGGTGGCCCCGGGTCTGGACGGTGAGTCAAAGGTGAGTTTCTGAGCAGCGGGGCGGTGAGCCGGGTTGGTGAGTGGCTTTCAGGGCCGTGCTGTCAGTCTGTGTCTGGGACGAGGCGACGGCGGGCATTAAAAAGCGATTCTCCCAGAGATGCTCTAGATGCTGTCCTAAATAACTGCTCTTTTTACTTCTTCAATGACATTTTCTGTGTGTATAAAATCCACCCTCAATCAGAGTTTCCTCTGATCAAGCTGCAGCATTTAGAAGCTTCTTTGGCAGGCATACAGCAACTGCTAGTCTATTTTCTTAATGACCATTGTTTACTTGACTCAATCATGTAGGTATCATCGTACGAAACAAGAAGACTCCCCGTCGGGGAATCGAACCCCGGTCTTCTGCGTGACAGGCAGAGATACTGTCCACTATACTAACGAGGACAGTTTTGTGCCAAAATAACTTCCTGATTGCAGGAACTTAATAACTGTGTACCAATGTCATTGGAAAGTCAGTGTCCATCTCTTTTTAATCTTTTATATTGGTCCGCGATTCTCGGCTCTCCGCGGTCTCAGCGCGACGGGAATGCAGGTGAAGCCCCGCAAGTCTCGGCTCGGTTTGCCGCGAGGCTCTGGTCCAGCTGGTCCGGGGTTCCCCGCACCTCCGGGGACCCCCTCTCGGAACCTCTGCTGCTGGGGTCTGGTGGTGGAGCTAGTGTACGTTAATGGAGAATGACTGGCTTTTGGTCAGTTGTGGTACTGCAACAAAATTAATTTCTGCATGAGACCCAATGCGAGAAAGAGATGGTCGGCCTTCCTGTCCTGTGCACCAAGAAGAGGACTGGAGTGGTTTTCCAAGTCCAAATAATGGTATTGCAAAGTCATACATGTTTCCGCCCAGTTTCGAACAGGGGACCTTTCGCGTGTGAGGCGAACGTGATAACCACTACACTACTGAAACAGACATGCCTTGAAAATGGCGGGCATCAAAATAAAATCCTGTAAAAAACTCTGCTACAATTCTTGACAGTAAGATGGATACTGCAGGTTTTCTCCTGGCTGCTCTCAAAGACTCATGCTGATGTTAACCATTACACCATGGAACCCACTTCTGCTGTTATTGTGGTCTGACATTGTGGTGGTGGCACCTGACAGAGTGCTGTCCATGAGTGCTGTCCATGCTACCGAGAGCGTCTGGGTGTTTAGGGTACCAGGGCCCTGGTCCTCCAGCTCCGCGGGCTGGCTCTTTCACTCCGGTGGCTGGTGGGGGGGGGGCTTAACAGCGGGTCCCCGGGTTCGCCGGTTAGCCGGGTCTCTGGGTGGCTCCGGGTCTGGACGGTGAGTCAAAGGTGAGTTGCTGAGCAGCGGGGCGGTGAGCCGGGTCGGTGAGTGGCTTTCTGCGGGCTGGCTCTTTCACTCCGGTGGCTGGTCGGAGGGGAGCTTAACAGCGGGTCCCCGGGTTCGCACGGTGAGCCGGGTCTTTGGGTGGCTCCGGGCCTGGAGCTGCAGCATTTAGAAGCTTCTTTGGCAGGCAGAGGGTGAGTCAAAGGTGAGTTGCTGAGCAGCGGGGCGGTGAGCCGGGTTGGTGAGTGGCTTTCTGCGGGCTGGCTCTTTCACTCCGGTGGCTGGTCAGGGGGGAGCTTAACAGCGGGTCCCCGGGTTCGCACGGTGAGCCGGGTCTTTGGGTGGCTCCGGGTCTGGACGGTGAGTCAAAGGTGAGTTTCTGAGCAGCGGGGCGGTGAGACGAGTTGGTGAGTGGCTTTCAGGGCTGTGCTGTCAGTCTGTGTCTGGGACGAGGCGACGGCGGGCATTAAAAAGCGATTCTCCCAGAGATGCTCTAGATGCTGTCCTAAATAACTGCTCTTTTTACTTCTTCAATGACATTTTCTGTGTGTATAAAATCCACCCTCAATCAGAGTTTCCTCTGATCAAGCTGCAGCATTTAGAAGCTTCTTTGGCAGGCAGACAGCAACTGCTAGTCTATTTTCTTAATGACCATTGTTTACTTGACTCAATCATGTAGGTATCATCGTACGAAACAAGAAGTCTCCCCGTCGGGGAATCGAACCCCGGTCTTCTGCGTGACAGGCAGAGATACTGTCCACTATACTAACGAGGACAGTTTTGTGCCAAAATAACTTCCTGATTGCAGGAACTTAATAACTGTGTACCAATGTCATTGGAAAGTCAGTGTCCATCTCTTTTTAATCTTTTATATTGGTCCGCGATTCTCGGCTCTCCGCGGTCTCAGCGCGACAGGAATGCAGGTGAAGCCCCGCGAGTCTCGGCTCGGTTTGCCGCGAGGCTCTGGTCCAGCTGGTCCGGGGTTCCCCGCACCTCCGGGGACCCCCTCTCGGAACCTCTGCTGCTGGGGTCTGGTGGTGGAGCTAGTGTACGCTAATGGAGAATGACTGGCTTTTGGTCAGTTGTGGAACTGCAACAAAATTAATTTCTGCATGAGACCCAATGCGAGAAAGAGATGGTCGGCCTTCCTGTCCTGTGCAACAAGAAGAGGACTGGAGTGGTTTTCCAAGTCCAAATAATGTTATTGCAAAGTCATACATGTTTCCGCCCAGTTTCGATCAGGGGAACTTTCGCGTGTGAGGCGAACGTGATAACCACTACACTACGGAAACAGACATGCTTTGAAAATGGCGGGCATAAAAATAAAATCCTGTAAAAAACTCTGCTACAATTCTTGACAGTAAGATGGATACTGCAGGTTTTCTCCTGGCTGCTCTCAAAGACTCATGCTGATGTTAACCATTACACCATGGAACCCACTTCTGCTGTTATTGTGGTCTGACATTGTGGTGGTGGCACCTGACAGAGTGCTGTCCATGAGTGCTGTCCATGCTACCGAGAGCGTCTGGGTGTTTAGGGTACCAGGGCCCTGGTCCTCCAGCTCCGCGGGCTGGCTCTTTCACTCCGGTGGCTGGTGGGGGGGGGGAGCTTAACAGCGGGTCCCCGGGTTCGCACGGTGAACCGTGTCTCTGGGTGGCTCCGGGTCTGGACGGTGAGTCAAAGGTGAGTTGCTGAGCAGCGGGGCGGTGAGCCGGGTCGGTGAGTGGCTTTCAGCGGGCTGGCTCTTTCACTCCGGTGGCTGGTCAGGGGGGAGCTTAACAGCGGGTCCCCGGGTTCGCACGGTGAGCCGGGTCTTTGGGTGGCTCCGGGTCTGGACGGTGAGTCAAAGGTGAGTTTCTGAGCAGCGGGGCGGTGAGCCGGGTTGGTGAGTGGCTTTCAGGGCCGTGCTGTCAGTCTGTGTCTGGGACGAGGCGACGGCGGGCATTAAAAAGCGATTCTCCCAGAGATGCTCTAGATGCTGTCCTAAATAACTGCTCTTTTTACTTCTTCAATGACATTTTCTGTGTGTATAAAATCCACCCTCAATCAGAGTTTCCTCTGATCAAGCTGCAGCATTTAGAAGCTTCTTTGGCAGGCATACAGCAACTGCTAGTCTATTTTCTTAATGACCATTGTTTACTTGACTCAATCATGTAGGTATCATCGTACGAAACAAGAAGACTCCCCGTCGGGGAATCGAACCCCGGTCTTCTGCGTGACAGGCAGAGATACTGTCCACTATACTAACGAGGACAGTTTTGTGCCAAAATAACTTCCTGATTGCAGGAACTTAATAACTGTGTACCAATGTCATTGGAAAGTCAGTGTCCATCTCTTTTTAATCTTTTATATTGGTCCGCGATTCTCGGCTCTCCGCGGTCTCAGCGCGACGGGAATGCAGGTGAAGCCCCGCAAGTCTCGGCTCGGTTTGCCGCGAGGCTCTGGTCCAGCTGGTCCGGGGTTCCCCGCACCTCCGGGGACCCCCTCTCGGAACCTCTGCTGCTGGGGTCTGGTGGTGGAGCTAGTGTACGTTGATGGAGAATGACTGGCTTTTGGTCAGCTGTGGAACTGCAACAAAATTAATTTCTGCATGAGACCCAATGCGAGAAAGAGATGGTCGGCCTTCCTGTCCTGTGCAACAAGAAGAGGACTGGAGTGTTTTTCCAAGTCCAAATAATGTTATTGCAAAGTCATACATGTTTCCGCCCAGTTTCGAACAGGGGACCTTTCGCGTGTGAGGCGAACTTTATAACCACTACACTACAGAAACAGACATGCTTTGAAAATGGCGGGCATAAAAATAAAATCCTGTAAAAAACTCTGCTACAATTCTTGACAGTAAGATGGATACTGCAGGTTTTCTCCTGGCTGCTCTCAAAGACTCATGCTGATGTTAACCATTACACCATGGAACCCACTTCTGCTGTTATTGTGGTCTGACATTGTGGTGGTGGCACCTGACAGAGTGCTGTCCATGAGTGCTGTCCATGCTACCGAGAGCGTCTGGGTGTTTAGGGTACCAGGGCCCTGGTCCTCCAGCTCCGCGGGCTGGCTCTTTCACTCCGGTGGCTGGTGGGGGGGGGGAGCTTAACAGCGGGTCCCCGGGTTCGCACGGTGAGCCGTGTCTCTGGGTGGCTCCGGGTCTGGACGGTGAGTCAAAGGTGAGTTGCTGAGCAGCGGGGCGGTGAGCCGGGTCGGTGAGTGGCTTTCTGCGGGCTGGCTCTTTCACTCCGGTGGCTGGTCGGAGGGGAGCTTAACAGCGGGTCCCCGGGTTCGCACGGTGAGCCGGGTCTTTGGGTGGCCCCGGGTCTGGACGGTGAGTCAAAGGTGAGTTTCTGAGCAGCGGGGCGGTGAGCCGGGTTGGTGAGTGGCTTTCAGGGCCGTGCTGTCAGTCTGTGTCTGGGACGAGGCGACGGCGGGCATTAAAAAGCGATTCTCCCAGAGATGCTCTAGATGCTGTCCTAAATAACTGCTCTTTTTACTTCTTCAATGACATTTTCTGTGTGTATAAAATCCACCCTCAATCAGAGTTTCCTCTGATCAAGCTGCAGCATTTAGAAGCTTCTTTGGCAGGCATACAGCAACTGCTAGTCTATTTTCTTAATGACCATTGTTTACTTGACTCAATCATGTAGGTATCATCGTACGAAACAAGAAGACTCCCCGTCGGGGAATCGAACCCCGGTCTTCTGCGTGACAGGCAGAGATACTGTCCACTATACTAACGAGGACAGTTTTGTTCCAAAATAACTTCCTGATTGCAGGAACTTAATAACTGTGTACCAATGTCATTGGAAAGTCAGTGTCCATCTCTTTTTAATCTTTTATATTGGTCCGCGATTCTCGGCTCTCCGCGGTCTCAGCGCGACGGGAATGCAGGTGAAGCCCCGCAAGTCTCGGCTCGGTTTGCCGCGAGGCTCTGGTCCAGCTGGTCCGGGGTTCCCCGCACCTCCGGGGACCCCCTCTCGGAACCTCTGCTGCTGGGGTCTGGTGGTGGAGCTAGTGTACGTTAATGGAGAATGACTGGCTTTTGGTCAGTTGTGGTACTGCAACAAAATTAATTTCTGCATGAGACCCAATGCGAGAAAGAGATGGTCGGCCTTCCTGTCCTGTGCACCAAGAAGAGGACTGGAGTGGTTTTCCAAGTCCAAATAATGGTATTGCAAAGTCATACATGTTTCCGCCCAGTTTCGAACAGGGGACCTTTCGCGTGTGAGGCGAACGTGATAACCACTACACTACTGAAACAGACATGCCTTGAAAATGGCGGGCATCAAAATAAAATCCTGTAAAAAACTCTGCTACAATTCTTGACAGTAAGATGGATACTGCAGGTTTTCTCCTGGCTGCTCTCAAAGACTCATGCTGATGTTAACCATTACACCATGGAACCCACTTCTGCTGTTATTGTGGTCTGACATTGTGGTGGTGGCACCTGACAGAGTGCTGTCCATGAGTGCTGTCCATGCTACCGAGAGCGTCTGGGTGTTTAGGGTACCAGGGCCCTGGTCCTCCAGCTCCGCGGGCTGGCTCTTTCACTCCGGTGGCTGGTGGGGGGGGGGCTTAACAGCGGGTCCCCGGGTTCGCCGGTTAGCCGGGTCTCTGGGTGGCTCCGGGTCTGGACGGTGAGTCAAAGGTGAGTTGCTGAGCAGCGGGGCGGTGAGCCGGGTCGGTGAGTGGCTTTCTGCGGGCTGGCTCTTTCACTCCGGTGGCTGGTCGGAGGGGAGCTTAACAGCGGGTCCCCGGGTTCGCACGGTGAGCCGGGTCTTTGGGTGGCTCCGGGCCTGGAGCTGCAGCATTTAGAAGCTTCTTTGGCAGGCAGAGGGTGAGTCAAAGGTGAGTTGCTGAGCAGCGGGGCGGTGAGCCGGGTTGGTGAGTGGCTTTCTGCGGGCTGGCTCTTTCACTCCGGTGGCTGGTCAGGGGGGAGCTTAACAGCGGGTCCCCGGGTTCGCACGGTGAGCCGGGTCTTTGGGTGGCTCCGGGTCTGGACGGTGAGTCAAAGGTGAGTTTCTGAGCAGCGGGGCGGTGAGACGAGTTGGTGAGTGGCTTTCAGGGCTGTGCTGTCAGTCTGTGTCTGGGACGAGGCGACGGCGGGCATTAAAAAGCGATTCTCCCAGAGATGCTCTAGATGCTGTCCTAAATAACTGCTCTTTTTACTTCTTCAATGACATTTTCTGTGTGTATAAAATCCACCCTCAATCAGAGTTTCCTCTGATCAAGCTGCAGCATTTAGAAGCTTCTTTGGCAGGCAGACAGCAACTGCTAGTCTATTTTCTTAATGACCATTGTTTACTTGACTCAATCATGTAGGTATCATCGTACGAAACAAGAAGTCTCCCCGTCGGGGAATCGAACCCCGGTCTTCTGCGTGACAGGCAGAGATACTGTCCACTATACTAACGAGGACAGTTTTGTGCCAAAATAACTTCCTGATTGCAGGAACTTAATAACTGTGTACCAATGTCATTGGAAAGTCAGTGTCCATCTCTTTTTAATCTTTTATATTGGTCCGCGATTCTCGGCTCTCCGCGGTCTCAGCGCGACAGGAATGCAGGTGAAGCCCCGCGAGTCTCGGCTCGGTTTGCCGCGAGGCTCTGGTCCAGCTGGTCCGGGGTTCCCCGCACCTCCGGGGACCCCCTCTCGGAACCTCTGCTGCTGGGGTCTGGTGGTGGAGCTAGTGTACGCTAATGGAGAATGACTGGCTTTTGGTCAGTTGTGGAACTGCAACAAAATTAATTTCTGCATGAGACCCAATGCGAGAAAGAGATGGTCGGCCTTCCTGTCCTGTGCAACAAGAAGAGGACTGGAGTGGTTTTCCAAGTCCAAATAATGTTATTGCAAAGTCATACATGTTTCCGCCCAGTTTCGATCAGGGGAACTTTCGCGTGTGAGGCGAACGTGATAACCACTACACTACGGAAACAGACATGCTTTGAAAATGGCGGGCATAAAAATAAAATCCTGTAAAAAACTCTGCTACAATTCTTGACAGTAAGATGGATACTGCAGGTTTTCTCCTGGCTGCTCTCAAAGACTCATGCTGATGTTAACCATTACACCATGGAACCCACTTCTGCTGTTATTGTGGTCTGACATTGTGGTGGTGGCACCTGACAGAGTGCTGTCCATGAGTGCTGTCCATGCTACCGAGAGCGTCTGGGTGTTTAGGGTACCAGGGCCCTGGTCCTCCAGCTCCGCGGGCTGGCTCTTTCACTCCGGTGGCTGGTGGGGGGGGGGAGCTTAACAGCGGGTCCCCGGGTTCGCACGGTGAACCGTGTCTCTGGGTGGCTCCGGGTCTGGACGGTGAGTCAAAGGTGAGTTGCTGAGCAGCGGGGCGGTGAGCCGGGTCGGTGAGTGGCTTTCAGCGGGCTGGCTCTTTCACTCCGGTGGCTGGTCAGGGGGGAGCTTAACAGCGGGTCCCCGGGTTCGCACGGTGAGCCGGGTCTTTGGGTGGCTCCGGGTCTGGACGGTGAGTCAAAGGTGAGTTTCTGAGCAGCGGGGCGGTGAGCCGGGTTGGTGAGTGGCTTTCAGGGCCGTGCTGTCAGTCTGTGTCTGGGACGAGGCGACGGCGGGCATTAAAAAGCGATTCTCCCA
The DNA here is from genome assembly GCF_033807715.1 of Cololabis saira. Lineage (NCBI taxonomy): Eukaryota > Metazoa > Chordata > Actinopteri > Beloniformes > Belonidae > Cololabis > Cololabis saira. The sequence continues at coordinate 32,684 of NW_026906310.1, read as the reverse complement.
GAGATGCTCTAGATGCTGTCCTAAATAACTGCTCTTTTTACTTCTTCAATGACATTTTCTGTGTGTATAAAATCCACCCTCAATCAGAGTTTCCTCTGATCAAGCTGCAGCATTTAGAAGCTTCTTTGGCAGGCATACAGCAACTGCTAGTCTATTTTCTTAATGACCATTGTTTACTTGACTCAATCATGTAGGTATCATCGTACGAAACAAGAAGACTCCCCGTCGGGGAATCGAACCCCGGTCTTCTGCGTGACAGGCAGAGATACTGTCCACTATACTAACGAGGACAGTTTTGTGCCAAAATAACTTCCTGATTGCAGGAACTTAATAACTGTGTACCAATGTCATTGGAAAGTCAGTGTCCATCTCTTTTTAATCTTTTATATTGGTCCGCGATTCTCGGCTCTCCGCGGTCTCAGCGCGACGGGAATGCAGGTGAAGCCCCGCAAGTCTCGGCTCGGTTTGCCGCGAGGCTCTGGTCCAGCTGGTCCGGGGTTCCCCGCACCTCCGGGGACCCCCTCTCGGAACCTCTGCTGCTGGGGTCTGGTGGTGGAGCTAGTGTACGTTAATGGAGAATGACTGGCTTTTGGTCAGTTGTGGTACTGCAACAAAATTAATTTCTGCATGAGACCCAATGCGAGAAAGAGATGGTCGGCCTTCCTGTCCTGTGCACCAAGAAGAGGACTGGAGTGGTTTTCCAAGTCCAAATAATGGTATTGCAAAGTCATACATGTTTCCGCCCAGTTTCGAACAGGGGACCTTTCGCGTGTGAGGCGAACGTGATAACCACTACACTACGGAAACAGACATGCCTTGAAAATGGCGGGCATCAAAATAAAATCCTGTAAAAAACTCTGCTACAATTCTTGACAGTAAGATGGATACTGCAGGTTTTCTCCTGGCTGCTCTCAAAGACTCATGCTGATGTTAACCATTACACCATGGAACCCACTTCTGCTGTTATTGTGGTCTGACATTGTGGTGGTGGCACCTGACAGAGTGCTGTCCATGAGTGCTGTCCATGCTACCGAGAGCGTCTGGGTGTTTAGGGTACCAGGGCCCTGGTCCTCCAGCTCCGCGGGCTGGCTCTTTCACTCCGGTGGCTGGTGGGGGGGGGGCTTAACAGCGGGTCCCCGGGTTCGCCGGTGAGCCGGGTCTCTGGGTGGCTCCGGGTCTGGACGGTGAGTCAAAGGTGAGTTGCTGAGCAGCGGGGCGGTGAGCCGGGTTGGTGAGTGGCTTTCTGCGGTCTGGCTCTTTCACTCCGGTGGCTGGTCGGGGGGGAGCTTAACAGCGGGTCCCCGGGTTTGCACGGTGAGCCGGGTCTTTGGGTGGCTCCGGGTCTGGACGGTGAGTCAAAGGTGAGTTTCTGAGCAGCGGGGCGGTGAGCCGGGTTGGTGAGTGGCTTTCAGGGCCGTGCTGTCAGTCTGTGTCTGGGACGAGGCGACGGCGGGCATTAAAAAAGCGATTCTCCCAGAGATGCTCTAGATGCTGTCCTAAATAACTGCTCTTTTTACTTCTTCAATGACATTTTCTGTGTGTATAAAATCCACCCTCAATCAGAGTTTCCTCTGATCAAGCTGCAGCATTTAGAAGCTTCTTTGGCAGGCAGACAGCAACTGCTAGTCTATTTTCTTAATGACCATTGTTTACTTGACTCAATCATGTAGGTATCATCGTACGAAACAAGAAGTCTCCCCGTCGGGGAATCGAACCCCGGTCTTCTACGTGACAGGCAGAGATACTGTCCACTATACTAACGAGGACAGTTTTGTGCCAAAATAACTTCCTGATTGCAGGAACTTAATAACTGTGTACCAATGTCATTGGAAAGTCAGTGTTCATCTCCTTTTAAACTTTTATATCGGTCCGCGATTCTTGGCTCTCCGCGGTCTCAGCGCGACGGGAATGCAGGTGAAGCCCCCCGAGTCTCGGCTCGGTTTGCCGCGAGGCTCTGGTCCAGCTGGTCCGGGGTTCCCCGCACCTCCGGGGACCCCCTCTCGGAACCTCTGCTGCTGGGGTCTGGTGGTGGAGCTAGTGTACGTTAATGGAGAATGACTGGCTTTTGGTCAGTTGTGGTACTGCAACAAAATTAATTTCTGCATGAGACCCAATGCGAGAAAGAGATGGTCGGCCTTCCTGTCCTGTGCACCAAGAAGAGGACTGGAGTGGTTTTCCAAGTCCAAATAATGGTATTGCAAAGTCATACATGTTTCCGCCCAGTTTCGAACAGGGGACCTTTCGCGTGTGAGGCGAACGTGATAACCACTACACTACGGAAACAGACATGCCTTGAAAATGGCGGGCATCAAAATAAAATCCTGTAAAAAACTCTGCTACAATTCTTGACAGTAAGATGGATACTGCAGGTTTTCTCCTGGCTGCTCTCAAAGACACATGCTGATGTTAACCATTACACCATGGAACCCACTTCTGCTGTTATTGTGGTCTGACATTGTGGTGGTGGCACCTGACAGAGTGCTGTCCATGAGTGCTGTCCATGCTACCGAGAGCGTCTGGGTGTTTAGGGTACCAGGGCCCTGGTCCTCCAGCTCCGCGGGCTGGCTCTTTCACTCCGGTGGCTGGTGGGGGGGGGGCTTAACAGCGGGTCCCCGGGTTCGCCGGTGAGCCGGGTCTCTGGGTGGCTCCGGGTCTGGACGGTGAGTCAAAGGTGAGTTGCTGAGCAGCGGGGCGGTGAGCCGGGTTGGTGAGTGGCTTTCTGCGGTCTGGCTCTTTCACTCCGGTGGCTGGTCGGGGGGGAGCTTAACAGCGGGTCCCCGGGTTTGCACGGTGAGCCGGGTCTTTGGGTGGCTCCGGGTCTGGACGGTGAGTCAAAGGTGAGTTTCTGAGCAGCGGGGCGGTGAGCCGGGTTGGTGAGTGGCTTTCAGGGCCGTGCTGTCAGTCTGTGTCTGGGACGAGGCGACGGCGGGCATTAAAAAGCGATTCTCCCAGAGATGCTCTAGATGCTGTCCTAAATAACTGCTCTTTTTACTTCTTCAATGACATTTTCTGTGTGTATAAAATCCACCCTCAATCAGAGTTTCCTCTGATCAAGCTGCAGCATTTAGAAGCTTCTTTGGCAGGCAGACAGCAACTGCTAGTCTATTTTCTTAATGACCATTGTTTACTTGACTCAATCATGTAGGTATCATCGTACGAAACAAGAAGTCTCCCAGTCGGGGAATCGAACCCCGGTCTTCTACGTGACAGGCAGAGATACTGTCCACTATACTAACGAGGACAGTTTTGTGCCAAAATAACTTCCTGATTGCAGGAACTTAATAACTGTGTACCAATGTCATTGGAAAGTCAGTGTCCATCTCTTTTTAATCTTTTATATTGGTCCGCGATTCTCGGCTCTCCGCGGTCTCAGCGCGACGGGAATGCAGGTGAAGCCCCCCGAGTCTCGGCTCGGTTTGCCGCGAGGCTCTGGTCCAGCTGGTCCGGGGTTCCCCGCACCTCCGGGGACCCCCTCTCGGAACCTCTGCTGCTGGGGTCTGGTGGTGGAGCTAGTGTACGTTAATGGAGAATGACTGGCTTTTGGTCAGTTGTGGAACTGCAACATAATTAATTTCTGCATGAGACCCAATGCGAGAAAGAGATGGTCGGCCTTCCTGTCCTGTGCACCAAGAAGAGGACTGGAGTGGTTTTCCAAGTCCAAATAATGGTATTGCAAAGTCATACATGTTTCCGCCCAGTTTCGAACAGGGGACCTTTCGCGTGTGAGGCGAACGTGATAACCACTACACTACGGAAACAGACATGCCTTGAAAATGGCGGGCATCAAAATAAAATCCTGTAAAAAACTCTGCTACAATTCTTGACAGTAAGATGGATACTGCAGGTTTTCTCCTGGCTGCTCTCAAAGACTCATGCTGATGTTAACCATTACACCATGGAACCCACTTCTGCTGTTATTGTGGTCTGACATTGTGGTGGTGGCACCTGACAGAGTGCTGTCCATGAGTGCTGTCCATGCTACCGAGAGCGTCTGGGTGTTTAGGGTACCAGGGCCCTGGTCCTCCAGCTCCGCGGGCTGGCTCTTTCACTCCGGTGGCTGGTGGGCGGGGGGGCTTAAAAGCGGGTCCCCGGGTTCGCACGGTGAGCCGGGTCTCTGGGTGGCTCCGGGTCTGGACGGTGAGTCAAAGGTGAGTTGCTGAGCAGCGGGGCGGTGAGCCGGGTTGGTGAGTGGCTTTCTGCGGGCTGGCTCTTTCACTCCGGTGGCTGGTCGGGGGGGAGCTTAACAGCGGGTCCCCGGGTTCGCACGGTGAGCCGGGTCTTTGGGTGGCTCCGGGTCTGGACGGTGAGTCAAAGGTGAGTTTCTGAGCAGCGGGGCGGTGAGACGGGTTGGTGAGTGGCTTTCAGGGCCGTGCTGTCAGTCTGTGTCTGGGACGAGGCGACGGCGGGCATTAAAAAGCGATTCTCCCACAGATGCTCTAGATGCTGTCCTAAATAACTGCTCTTTTTATTTCTTCAATGACATTTTCTGTGTGTATAAAATCCACCCTCAATCAGAGTTTCCTCTGATCAAGCAGCAGCATTTAGAAGCTTCTTTGGCAGGCAGACAGCAACTGCTAGTCTATTTTCTTAATGACCATTGTTTACTTGACTCAATCATGTAGGTATCATCGTACGAAACAAGAAGTCTCCCCGTCGGGGAATCGAACCCCGGTCTTCTGCGTGACAGGCAGAGATACTGTCCACTATACTAACGAGGACAGTTTTGTGCCAAAATAACTTCCTGATTGCAGGAACTTAATAACTGTGTACCAATGTCATTGGAAAGTCAGTGTCCATCTCTTTTTAATCTTTTATATTGGTCCGCGATTCTCGGCTCTCCGCGGTCTCAGCGCGACGGGAATGCAGGTGAAGCCCCCCGAGTCTCGGCTCGGTTTGCCGCGAGGCTCTGGTCCAGCTGGTACGGGGTTCCCCGCACTTCCGGGGACCCCCTCTCGGAACCTCTGCTGCTGGGGTCTGGTGGTGGAGCTAGTGTACGTTAATGGAGAATGACTGGCTTTTGGTCAGTTGTGGTACTGCAACAAAATTAATTTCTGCATGAGACCCAATGCGAGAAAGAGATGGTCGGCCTTCCTATCCTGTGCACCAAGAAGAGGACTGGAGTGGTTTTCCAAGTCCAAATAATGGTATTGCAAAGTCATACATGTTTCCGCCCAGTTTCGAACAGGGGACCTTTCGCGTGTGAGGCGAACGTGATAACCACTACACTACGGAAACAGACATGCCTTGAAAATGGCGGGCATCAAAATAAAATCCTGTAAAAAACTCTGCTACAATTCTTGACAGTAAGATGGATACTGCAGGTTTTCTCCTGGCTGCTCTCAAAGACTCATGCTGATGTTAACCATTACACCATGGAACCCACTTCTGCTGTTATTGTGGTCTGACATTGTGGTGGTGGCACCTGACAGAGTGCTGTCCATGAGTGCTGTCCATGCTACCGAGAGCGTCTGGGTGTTTAGGGTACCAGGGCCCTGGTCCTCCAGCTCCGCGGGCTGGCTCTTTCACTCCGGTGGCTGGTGGGGGGGGGGCTTAACAGCGGGTCCCCGGGTTCGCCGGTGAGCCGGGTCTCTGGGTGGCTCCGGGTCTGGACGGTGAGTCAAAGGTGAGTTGCTGAGCAGCGGGGCGGTGAGCCGGGTTGGTGAGTGGCTTTCTGCGGTCTGGCTCTTTCACTCCGGTGGCTGGTCGGAGGGGAGCTTAACAGCGGGTCCCCGGGTTTGCACGGTGAGCCGGGTCTTTGGGTGGCTCCGGGTCTGGACGGTGAGTCAAAGGTGAGTTTCTGAGCAGCGGGGCGGTGAGCCGGGTTGGTGAGTGGCTTTCAGGGCCGTGCTGTCAGTCTGTGTCTGGGACGAGGCGACGGCGGGCATTAAAAAGCGATTCTCCCAGAGATGCTCTAGATGCTGTCCTAAATAACTGCTCTTTTTACTTCTTCAATGACATTTTCTGTGTGTATAAAATCCACCCTCAATCAGAGTTTCCTCTGATCAAGCTGCAGCATTTAGAAGCTTCTTTGGCAGGCATACAGCAACTGCTAGTCTATTTTCTTAATGACCATTGTTTACTTGACTCAATCATGTAGGTATCATCGTACGAAACAAGAAGACTCCCCGTCGGGGAATCGAACCCCGGTCTTCTGCGTGACAGGCAGAGACACTGTCCACTATACTAACGAGGACAGTTTTGTGCCAAAATAACTTCCTGATTGCAGGAACTTAATAACTGTGTACCAATGTCATTGGAAAGTCAGTGTCCATCTCTTTTTAATCTTTTATATTGGTCCGCGATTCTCGGCTCTCCGCGGTCTCAGCGCGACGGGAATGCAGGTGAAGCCCCGCAAGTCTCGGCTCGGTTTGCCGCGAGGCTCTGGTCCAGCTGGTCCGGTGTTCCCCGCACCTCCGGGGACCCCCTCTCGGAACCTCTGCTGCTGGGGTCTGGTGGTGGAGCTAGTGTACGCTAATGGAAAATGACTGGCTTTTGGTCAGTTGTGGAACTGCAACAAAATTAATTTCTGCATGAGACCCAATGCGAGAAAGAGATGGTCGGCCTTCCTGTCCTGTGCACCAAGAAGAGGACTGGAGTGGTTTTCCAAGTCCAAATAATGGTATTGCAAAGTCATACATGTTTCCGCCCAGTTTCGAACAGGGGACCTTTCGCGTGTGAGGCGAACGTGATAACCACTACACTACGGAAACAGACATGCTTTGAAAATGGCGGGCATAAAAATAAAATCCTGTAAAAAACTCTGCTACAATTCTTGACAGTAAGATGGATACTGCAGGTTTTCTCCTGGCTGCTCTCAAAGACTCATGCTGATGTTAACCATTACACCATGGAACCCACTTCTGCTGTTATTGTGGTCTGACATTGTGGTGGTGGCACCTGACAGAGTGCTGTCCATGAGTGCTGTCCATGCTACCGAGAGCGTCTGGGTGTTTAGGGTACCAGGGCCCTGGTCCTCCAACTCCGCGGGCTGGCTCTTTCACTCCGGTGGCTGGTGGGGGGGGGGGGAGCTTAACAGCGGGTCCCCGGGTTCGCACGGTGAGCCGTGTCTCTGGGTGGCTCCGGGTCTGGACGGTGAGTCAAAGGTGAGTTGCTGAGCAGCGGGGCGGTGAGCCGGGTCGGTGAGTGGCTTTCTGCGGGCTGGCTCTTTCACTCCGGTGGCTGGTCGGAGGGGAGCTTAACAGCGGGTCCCCGGGTTCGCACGGTGAGCCGGGTCTTTGGGTGGCTCCGGGCCTGGAGCTGCAGCATTTAGAAGCTTCTTTGGCAGGCAGAGGGTGAGTCAAAGGTAAGTTGCTGAGCAGCGGGGCGGTGAGCCGGGTTGGTGAGTGGCTTTCTGCGGGCTGGCTCTTTCACTCCGGTGGCTGGTCAGGGGGGAGCTTAACAGCGGGTCCCCGGGTTCGCACGGTGAGCCGGGTCTTTGGGTGGCTCCGGGCCTGGACGGTGAGTCAAAGGTGAGTTTCTGAGCAGCGGGGCGGTGAGACGAGTTGGTGAGTGGCTTTCAGGGCTGTGCTGTCAGTCTGTGTCTGGGACGAGGCGACGGCGGGCATTAAAAAGCGATTCTCCCAGAGATGCTCTAGATGCTGTCCTAAATAACTGCTCTTTTTACTTCTTCAATGACATTTTCTGTGTGTATAAAATCCACCCTCAATCAGAGTTTCCTCTGATCAAGCTGCAGCATTTAGAAGCTTCTTTGGCAGGCATACAGCAACTGCTAGTCTATTTTCTTAATGACCATTGTTTACTTGACTCAATCATGTAGGTATCATCGTACGAAACAAGAAGACTCCCCGTCGGGGAATCGAACCCCGGTCTTCTGTGTGACAGGCAGAGATACTGTCCACTATACTAACGAGGACAGTTTTGTGCCAAAATAACTTCCTGATTGCAGGAACTTAATAACTGTGTACCAATGTCATTGGAAAGTCAGTGTCCATCTCTTTTTAATCTTTTATATTGGTCCGCGATTCTCGGCTCTCCGCGGTCTCAGCGCGACGGGAATGCAGGTGAAGCCCCGCAAGTCTCGGCTCGGTTTGCCGCGAGGCTCTGGTCCAGCTGGTCCGGTGTTCCCCGCACCTCCGGGGACCCCCTCTCGGAACCTGTGCTGCTGGGGTCTGGTGGTGGAGCTAGTGTACGTTAATGGAGAATGACTGGCTTTTGGTCAGTTGTGGTACTGCAACAAAATTAATTTCTGCATGAGACCCAATGCGAGAAAGAGATGGTCGGCCTTCCTGTCCTGTGCACCAAGAAGAGTACTGGAGTGGTTTTCCAAGTCCAAATAATGGTATTGCAAAGTCATACATGTTTCCGCCCAGTTTCGAACAGGGGACCTTTCGCGTGTGAGGCGAACATGATAACCACTACACTACGGAAACAGACATGCCTTGAAAATGGCGGGCATCAAAATAAAATCCTGTAAAAAACTCTGCTACAATTCTTGACAGTAAGATGGATACTGCAGGTTTTCTCCTGGCTGCTCTCAAAGACTCATGCTGATGTTAACCATTACACCATGGAACCCACTTCTGCTGTTATTGTGGTCTGACATTGTGGTGGTGGCACCTGACAGAGTGCTGTCCATGAGTGCTGTCCATGCTACCGAGAGCGTCTGGGTGTTTAGGGTACCAGGGCCCTGGTCCTCCAGCTCCGCGGGCTGGCTCTTTCACTCCGGTGGCTGGTGGGCGGGGGGGCTTAAAAGCGGGTCCCCGGGTTCGCACGGTGAGCCGGGTCTCTGGGTGGCTCCGGGTCTGGACGGTGAGTCAAAGGTGAGTTGCTGAGCAGCGGGGCGGTGAGCCGGGTTGGTGAGTGGCTTTCTGCGGGCTGGCTCTTTCACTCCGGTGGCTGGTCAGGGGGGAGCTTAACAGCGGGTCCCCGGGTTCGCACGGTGAGCCGGGTCTTTGGGTGGCTCCGGGTCTGGACGGTGAGTCAAAGGTGAGTTTCTGAGCAGCGGGGCGGTGAGACGGGTTGGTGAGTGGCTTTCAGGGCCGTGCTGTCAGTCTGTGTCTGGGACGAGGCGACGGCGGGCATTAAAAAGCGATTCTCCCACAGATGCTCTAGATGCTGTCCTAAATAACTGCTCTTTTTATTTCTTCAATGACATTTTCTGTGTGTATAAAATCCACCCTCAATCAGAGTTTCCTCTGATCAAGCAGCAGCATTTAGAAGCTTCTTTGGCAGGCAGACAGCAACTGCTAGTCTATTTTCTTAATGACCATTGTTTACTTGACTCAATCATGTAGGTATCATCGTACGAAACAAGAAGTCTCCCCGTCGGGGAATCGAACCCCGGTCTTCTGCGTGACAGGCAGAGATACTGTCCACTATACTAACGAGGACAGTTTTGTGCCAAAATAACTTCCTGATTGCAGGAACTTAATAACTGTGTACCAATGTCATTGGAAAGTCAGTGTCCATCTCTTTTTAATCTTTTATATTGGTCCGCGATTCTCGGCTCTCCGCGGTCTCAGCGCGACGGGAATGCAGGTGAAGCCCCCCGAGTCTCGGCTCGGTTTGCCGCGAGGCTCTGGTCCAGCTGGTACGGGGTTCCCCGCACTTCCGGGGACCCCCTCTCGGAACCTCTGCTGCTGGGGTCTGGTGGTGGAGCTAGTGTACGTTAATGGAGAATGACTGGCTTTTGGTCAGTTGTGGTACTGCAACAAAATTAATTTCTGCATGAGACCCAATGCGAGAAAGAGATGGTCGGCCTTCCTATCCTGTGCACCAAGAAGAGGACTGGAGTGGTTTTCCAAGTCCAAATAATGGTATTGCCAAGTCATACATGTTTCCGCCCAGTTTCGAACAGGGGACCTTTCGCGTGTGAGGCGAACGTGATAACCACTACACTACGGAAACAGACATGCCTTGAAAATGGCGGGCATCAAAATAAAATCCTGTAAAAAACTCTGCTACAATTCTTGACAGTAAGATGGATACTGCAGGTTTTCTCCTGGCTGCTCTCAAAGACTCATGCTGATGTTAACCATTACACCATGGAACCCACTTCTGCTGTTATTGTGGTCTGACATTGTGGTGGTGGCACCTGACAGAGTGCTGTCCATGAGTGCTGTCCATGCTACCGAGAGCGTCTGGGTGTTTAGGGTACCAGGGCCCTGGTCCTCCAGCTCCGCGGGCTGGCTCTTTCACTCCGGTGGCTGGTGGGGGGGGGGCTTAACAGCGGGTCCCCGGGTTCGCCGGTGAGCCGGGTCTCTGGGTGGCTCCGGGTCTGGACGGTGAGTCAAAGGTGAGTTGCTGAGCAGCGGGGCGGTGAGCCGGGTTGGTGAGTGGCTTTCTGCGGTCTGGCTCTTTCACTCCGGTGGCTGGTCGGAGGGGAGCTTAACAGCGGGTCCCCGGGTTTGCACGGTGAGCCGGGTCTTTGGGTGGCTCCGGGTCTGGACGGTGAGTCAAAGGTGAGTTTCTGAGCAGCGGGGCGGTGAGCCGGGTTGGTGAGTGGCTTTCAGGGCCGTGCTGTCAGTCTGTGTCTGGGACGAGGCGACGGCGGGCATTAAAAAGCGATTCTCCCAGAGATGCTCTAGATGCTGTCCTAAATAACTGCTCTTTTTACTTCTTCAATGACATTTTCTGTGTGTATAAAATCCACCCTCAATCAGAGTTTCCTCTGATCAAGCTGCAGCATTTAGAAGCTTCTTTGGCAGGCATACAGCAACTGCTAGTCTATTTTCTTAATGACCATTGTTTACTTGACTCAATCATGTAGGTATCATCGTACGAAACAAGAAGACTCCCCGTCGGGGAATCGAACCCCGGTCTTCTGCGTGACAGGCAGAGATACTGTCCACTATACTAACGAGGACAGTTTTGTGCCAAAATAACTTCCTGATTGCAGGAACTTAATAACTGTGTACCAATGTCATTGGAAAGTCAGTGTCCATCTCTTTTTAATCTTTTATATTGGTCCGCGATTCTCGGCTCTCCGCGGTCTCAGCGCGACGGGAATGCAGGTGAAGCCCCGCAAGTCTCGGCTCGGTTTGCCGCGAGGCTCTGGTCCAGCTGGTCCGGTGTTCCCCGCACCTCCGGGGACCCCCTCTCGGAACCTCTGCTGCTGGGGTCTGGTGGTGGAGCTAGTGTACGCTAATGGAAAATGACTGGCTTTTGGTCAGTTGTGGAACTGCAACAAAATTAATTTCTGCATGAGACCCAATGCGAGAAAGAGATGGTCGGCCTTCCTGTCCTGTGCACCAAGAAGAGGACTGGAGTGGTTTTCCAAGTCCAAATAATGGTATTGCAAAGTCATACATGTTTCCGCCCAGTTTCGAACAGGGGACCTTTCGCGTGTGAGGCGAACGTGATAACCACTACACTACGGAAACAGACATGCTTTGAAAATGGCGGGCATAAAAATAAAATCCTGTAAAAAACTCTGCTACAATTCTTGACAGTAAGATGGATACTGCAGGTTTTCTCCTGGCTGCTCTCAAAGACTCATGCTGATGTTAACCATTACACCATGGAACCCACTTCTGCTGTTATTGTGGTCTGACATTGTGGTGGTGGCACCTGACAGAGTGCTGTCCATGAGTGCTGTCCATGCTACCGAGAGCGTCTGGGTGTTTAGGGTACCAGGGCCCTGGTCCTCCAACTCCGCGGGCTGGCTCTTTCACTCCGGTGGCTGGTGGGGGGGGGGGAGCTTAACAGCGGGTCCCCGGGTTCGCACGGTGAGCCGTGTCTCTGGGTGGCTCCGGGTCTGGACGGTGAGTCAAAGGTGAGTTGCTGAGCAGCGGGGCGGTGAGCCGGGTCGGTGAGTGGCTTTCTGCGGGCTGGCTCTTTCACTCCGGTGGCTGGTCGGAGGGGAGCTTAACAGCGGGTCCCCGGGTTCGCACGGTGAGCCGGGTCTTTGGGTGGCTCCGGGCCTGGAGCTGCAGCATTTAGAAGCTTCTTTGGCAGGCAGAGGGTGAGTCAAAGGTAAGTTGCTGAGCAGCGGGGCGGTGAGCCGGGTTGGTGAGTGGCTTTCTGCGGGCTGGCTCTTTCACTCCGGTGGCTGGTCAGGGGGGAGCTTAACAGCGGGTCCCCGGGTTCGCACGGTGAGCCGGGTCTTTGGGTGGCTCCGGGCCTGGACGGTGAGTCAAAGGTGAGTTTCTGAGCAGCGGGGCGGTGAGACGAGTTGGTGAGTGGCTTTCAGGGCTGAGCTGTCAGTCTGTGTCTGGGACGAGGCGACGGCGGGCATTAAAAAGCGATTCTCCCAGAGATGCTCTAGATGCTGTCCTAAATAACTGCTCTTTTTACTTCTTCAATGACATTTTCTGTGTGTATAAAATCCACCCTCAATCAGAGTTTCCTCTGATCAAGCTGCAGCATTTAGAAGCTTCTTTGGCAGGCATACAGCAACTGCTAGTCTATTTTCTTAATGACCATTGTTTACTTGACTCAATCATGTAGGTATCATCGTACGAAACAAGAAGACTCCCCGTCGGGGAATCGAACCCCGGTCTTCTGCGTGACAGGCAGAGATACTGTCCACTATACTAACGAGGACAGTTTTGTGCCAAAATAACTTCCTGATTGCAGGAACTTAATAACTGTGTACCAATGTCATTGGAAAGTCAGTGTCCATCTCTTTTTAATCTTTTATATTGGTCCGCGATTCTCGGCTCTCCGCGGTCTCAGCGCGACGGGAATGCAGGTGAAGCCCCGCAAGTCTCGGCTCGGTTTGCCGCGAGGCTCTGGTCCAGCTGGTCCGGTGTTCCCCGCACCTCCGGGGACCCCCTCTCGGAACCTGTGCTGCTGGGGTCTGGTGGTGGAGCTAGTGTACGCTAATGGAGAATGACTGGCTTTTGGTCAGTTGTGGAACTGCAACAAAATTAATTTCTGCATGAGACCCAATGCGAGAAAGAGATGGTCGGCCTTCCTGTCCTGTGCACCAAGAAGAGGACTGGAGTGGTTTTCGAAGTCCAAATAATGGTATTGCAAAGTCATACATGTTTCCGCCCAGTTTCGAACAGGGGACCTTTCGCGTGTGAGGCGAACGTGATAACCACTACACTACGGAAACAGACATGCTTTGAAAATGGCGGGCATAAAAATTAAATCCTGTAAAAAACTCTGCTACAATTCTTGACAGTAAGATGGATACTGCAGGTTTTCTCCTGGCTGCTCTCAAAGACTCATGCTGATGTTAACCATTACACCATGGAACCCACTTCTGCTGTTATTGTGGTCTGACATTGTGGTGGTGGCACCTGACAGAGTGCTGTCCATGAGTGCTGTCCATGCTACCGAGAGCGTCTGGGTGTTTAGGGTACCAGGGCCCTGGTCCTCCAACTCCGCGGGCTGGCTCTTTCACTCCGGTGGCTGGTGGGGGGGGGGGGGAGCTTAACAGCGGGTCCCCGGGTTCGCACAGTGAGCCGTGTCTCTGGGTGGCTCCGGGTCTGGACGGTGAGTCAAAGGTGAGTTGCTGAGCAGCGGGGCGGTGAGCCGGGTCGGTGAGTGGCTTTCTGCGGGCTGGCTCTTTCACTCCGGTGGCTGGTCGGAGGGGAGCTTAACAGCGGGTCCCCGGGTTCGCACGGTGAGCCGGGTCTTTGGGTGGCTCCGGGCCTGGAGCTGCAGCATTTAGAAGCTTCTTTGGCAGGCAGAGGGTGAGTCAAAGGTGAGTTGCTGAGCAGCGGGGCGGTGAGCCGGGTTGGTGAGTGGCTTTCTGCGGTCTGGCTCTTTCACTCCGGTGGCTGGTCAGGGGGGAGCTTAACAGCGGGTCCCCGAGTTCGCACGGTGAGCCGGGTCTTTGGGTGGCTCCGGGTCTGGACGGTGAGTCAAAGGTGAGTTTCTGAGCAGCGGGGCGGTGAGACGAGTTGGTGAGTGGCTTTCAGGGCTGTGCTGTCAGTCTGTGTCTGGGACGAGGCGACGGCAGGCATTAAAAAGCGATTCTCCCAGAGATGCTCTAGATGCTGTCCTAAATAACTGCTCTTTTTACTTCTTCAATGACATTTTCTGTGTGTATAAAATCCACCCTCAATCAGAGTTTCCTCTGATTAAGCTGCAGCATTTAGAAGCTTCTTTGGCAGGCAGACAGCAACTGCTAGTCTATTTTCTTAATGACCATTGTTTACTTGACTCAATCATGTAGGTATCATCGTACGAAACAAGAAGTCTCCCCGTCGGGGAATCGAACCCCGGTCTTCTGCGTGACAGGCAGAGATACTGTCCACTATACTAACGAGGACAGTTTTGTGCCAAAATAACTTCCTGATTGCAGGAACTTAATAACTGTGTACCAATGTCATTGGAAAGTCAGTGTCCATCTCTTTTTAATCTTTTATATTGGTCCGCGATTCTCGGCTCTCCGCGGTCTCAGCGCGACAGGAATGCAGGTGAAGCCCCGCGAGTCTCGGCTCGGTTTGCCGCGAGGCTCTGGTCCAGCTGGTCCGGGGTTCCCCGCACCTCCGGGGACCCCCTCTCGGAACCTCTGCTGCTGGGGTCTGGTGGTGGAGCTAGTGTACGCTAATGGAGAATGACTGGCTTTTGGTCAGTTGTGGAACTGCAACAAAATTAATTTCTGCATGAGACCCAATGCGAGAAAGAGATGGTCGGCCTTCCTGTCCTGTGCAACAAGAAGAGGACTGGAGTGGTTTTCCAAGTCCAAATAATGTTATTGCAAAGTCATACATGTTTCCGCCCAGTTTCGATCAGGGGACCTTTCGCGTGTGAGGCGAACGTGATAACCACTACACTACGGAAACAGACATGCTTTGAAAATGGCGGGCATAAAAATAAAATCCTGTAAAAAAACTCTGCAACAATTCTTGACAGTAAGATGGATACTGCAGGTTTTCTCCTGGCTGCTCTCAAAGACTCATGCTGATGTTAACCATTACACCATGGAACCCACTTCTGCTGTTATTGTGGTCTGACATTGTGGTGGTGGCACCTGACAGAGTGCTGTCCATGAGTGCTGTCCATGCTACCGAGAGCGTCTGGGTGTTTAGGGTACCAGGGCCCTGGTCCTCCAGCTCCGCGGGCTGGCTCTTTCACTCCGGTGGCTGGTGGGGGGGGGGAGCTTAACAGCGGGTCCCCGGGTTCGCACAGTGAACCGTGTCTCTGGGTGGCTCCGGGTCTGGACGGTGAGTCAAAGGTGAGTTGCTGAGCAGCGGGGCGGTGAGCCGGGTCGGTGAGTGGCTTTCTGCGGGCTGGCTCTTTCACTCCGGTGGCTGGTCGGAGGGGAGCTTAACAGCGGGTCCCTGGGTTCGCACGGTGAGCCGGGTCTTTGGGTGGCTCCGGGCATGGAGCTGCAGCATTTAGAAGCTTCTTTGGCAGGCAGAGGGTGAGTCAAAGGTGAGTTGCTGAGCAGCGGGGCGGTGAGCCGGGTTGGTGAGTGGCTTTCAGCGGGCTGGCTCTTTCACTCCGGTGGCTGGTCAGGGGGGAGCTTAACAGCGGGTCCCCGGGTTCGCACGGTGAGCCGGGTCTTTGGGTGGCTCCGGGTCTGGACGGTGAGTCAAAGGTGAGTTTCTGAGCAGCGGGGCGGTGAGCCGGGTTGGTGAGTGGCTTACAGGGCCGTGCTGTCAGTCTGTGTCTGGGACGAGGCGACGGCGGGCATTAAAAAGCGATTCTCCCAGAGATGCTCTAGATGCTGTCCTAAATAACTGCTCTTTTTACTTCTTCAATGACATTTTCTGTGTGTATAAAATCCACCTTCAATCAGAGTTTCCTCTGATCAAGCTGCAGCATTTAGAAGCTTCTTTGGCAGGCAGACAGCAACTGCTAGTCTATTTTCTTAATGACCATTGTTTACTTGACTCAATCATGTAGGTATCATCGTACGAAACAAGAAGACTCCCCGTCGGGGAATCGAACCCCGGTCTTCTGTGTGACAGGCAGAGATACTGTCCACTATACTAACGAGGACAGTTTTGTGCCAAAATAACTTCCTGATTGCAGGAACTTAATAACTGTGTACCAATGTCATTGGAAAGTCAGTGTCCATCTCTTTTTAATCTTTTATATTGGTCCGCGATTCTCGGCTCTCCGCGGTCTCAGCGCGACGGGAATGCAGGTGAAGCCCCGCAAGTCTCGGCTCGGTTTGCCGCGAGGCTCTGGTCCAGCTGGTCCGGTGTTCCCCGCACCTCCGGGGACCCCCTCTCGGAACCTGTGCTGCTGGGGTCTGGTGGTGGAGCTAGTGTACGTTAATGGAGAATGACTGGCTTTTGGTCAGTTGTGGTACTGCAACAAAATTAATTTCTGCATGAGACCCAATGCGAGAAAGAGATGGTCGGCCTTCCTGTCCTGTGCACCAAGAAGAGTACTGGAGTGGTTTTCCAAGTCCAAATAATGGTATTGCAAAGTCATACATGTTTCCGCCCAGTTTCGAACAGGGGACCTTTCGCGTGTGAGGCGAACATGATAACCACTACACTACGGAAACAGACATGCCTTGAAAATGGCGGGCATCAAAATAAAATCCTGTAAAAAACTCTGCTACAATTCTTGACAGTAAGATGGATACTGCAGGTTTTCTCCTGGCTGCTCTCAAAGACTCATGCTGATGTTAACCATTACACCATGGAACCCACTTCTGCTGTTATTGTGGTCTGACATTGTGGTGGTGGCACCTGACAGAGTGCTGTCCATGAGTGCTGTCCATGCTACCGAGAGCGTCTGGGTGTTTAGGGTACCAGGGCCCTGGTCCTCCAGCTCCGCGGGCTGGCTCTTTCACTCCGGTGGCTGGTGGGCGGGGGGGCTTAAAAGCGGGTCCCCGGGTTCGCACGGTGAGCCGGGTCTCTGGGTGGCTCCGGGTCTGGACGGTGAGTCAAAGGTGAGTTGCTGAGCAGCGGGGCGGTGAGCCGGGTTGGTGAGTGGCTTTCTGCGGGCTGGCTCTTTCACTCCGGTGGCTGGTCGGGGGGGAGCTTAACAGCGGGTCCCCGGGTTCGCACGGTGAGCCGGGTCTTTGGGTGGCTCCGGGTCTGGACGGTGAGTCAAAGGTGAGTTTCTGAGCAGCGGGGCGGTGAGCCGGGTTGGTGAGTGGCTTTCAGGGCCGTGCTGTCAGTCTGTGTCTGGGACGAGGCGACGGCGGGCATTAAAAAGCGATTCTCCCACAGATGCTCTAGATGCTGTCCTAAATAACTGCTCTTTTTATTCATTCAATGACATTTTCTGTGTGTATAAAATCCACCCTCAATCAGAGTTTCCTCTGATCAAGCAGCAGCATTTAGAAGCTTCTTTGGCAGGCAGACAGCAACTGCTAGTCTATTTTCTTAATGACCATTGTTTACTTGACTCAATCATGTAGGTATCATCGTACGAAACAAGAAGTCTCCCCGTCGGGGAATCGAACCCCGGTCTTCTGCGTGACAGGCAGAGATACTGTCCACTATACTAACGAGGACAGTTTTGTGCCAAAACAACTTCCTGATTGCAGGAACTTAATAA
The DNA here is from genome assembly GCF_033807715.1 of Cololabis saira. Taxonomy (NCBI): domain Eukaryota; kingdom Metazoa; phylum Chordata; class Actinopteri; order Beloniformes; family Belonidae; genus Cololabis; species Cololabis saira. Next base: position 15,299 of record NW_026906310.1, on the reverse strand, counting down.
CTGTGTACCAATGTCATTGGAAAGTCAGTGTCCATCTCTTTTTAATCTTTTATATTGGTCCGCGATTCTCGGCTCTCCGCGGTCTCAGCGCGACGGGAATGCAGGTGAAGCCCGGTTTGCCGCGAGGCTCTGGTCCAGCTGGTCCGGTGTTCCCCGCACCTCCGGGGACCCCCTCTCGGAACCTCTGCTGCTGGGGTCTGGTGGTGGAGCTAGTGTACGCTAATGGAGAATGACTGGCTTTTGGTCAGTTGTGGAACTGCAACAAAATTAATTTCTGCATGAGACCCAATGCGAGAAAGAGATGGTCGGCCTTCCTGTCCTGTGCACCAAGAAGAGGACTGGAGTGGTTTTCCAAGTCCAAATAATGGTATTGCAAAGTCATACATGTTTCCGCCCAGTTTCGAACAGGGGACCTTTCGCGTGTGAGGCGAACGTGATAACCACTACACTACGGAAACAGACATGCTTTGAAAATGGCGGGCATAAAAATAAAATCCTGTAAAAAACTCTGCTACAATTCTTGACAGTAAGATGGATACTGCAGGTTTTCTCCTGGCTGCTCTCAAAGACTCATGCTGATGTTAACCATTACACCATGGAACCCACTTCTGCTGTTATTGTGGTCTGACATTGTGGTGGTGGCACCTGACAGAGTGCTGTCCATGAGTGCTGTCCATGCTACCGAGAGCGTCTGGGTGTTTAGGGTACCAGGGCCCTGGTCCTCCAACTCCGCGGGCTGGCTCTTTCACTCCGGTGGCTGGTGGGGGGGGGGGAGCTTAACAGCGGGTCCCCGGGTTCGCACGGTGAGCCGTGTCTCTGGGTGGCTCCGGGTCTGGACGGTGAGTCAAAGGTGAGTTGCTGAGCAGCGGGGCGGTGAGCCGGGTCGGTGAGTGGCTTTCTGCGGGCTGGCTCTTTCACTCCGGTGGCTGGTCGGAGGGGAGCTTAACAGCGGGTCCCCGGGTTCGCACGGTGAGCCGGGTCTTTGGGTGGCTCCGGGCCTGGAGCTGCAGCATTTAGAAGCTTCTTTGGCAGGCAGAGGGTGAGTCAAAGGTGAGTTGCTGAGCAGCGGGGCGGTGAGCCGGGTTGGTGAGTGGCTTTCTGCGGGCTGGCTCTTTCACTCCGGTGGCTGGTCAGGGGGGAGCTTAACAGCGGGTCCCCGGGTTCGCACGGTGAGCCGGGTCTTTGGGTGGCTCCGGGTCTGGACGGTGAGTCAAAGGTGAGTTTCTGAGCAGCGGGGCGGTGAGACGAGTTGGTGAGTGGCTTTCAGGGCTGTGCTGTCAGTCTGTGTCTGGGACGAGGCGACGGCGGGCATTAAAAAGCGATTCTCCCAGAGATGCTCTAGATGCTGTCCTAAATAACTGCTCTTTTTACTTCTTCAATGACATTTTCTGTGTGTATAAAATCCACCCTCAATCAGAGTTTCCTCTGATCAAGCTGCAGCATTTAGAAGCTTCTTTGGCAGGCATACAGCAACTGCTAGTCTATTTTCTTAATGACCATTGTTTACTTGACTCAATCATGTAGGTATCATCGTACGAAACAAGAAGACTCCCCGTCGGGGAATCGAACCCCGGTCTTCTGCGTGACAGGCAGAGATACTGTCCACTATACTAACGAGGACAGTTTTGTGCCAAAATAACTTCCTGATTGCAGGAACTTAATAACTGTGTACCAATGTCATTGGAAAGTCAGTGTCCATCTCTTTTTAATCTTTTATATTGGTCCGCGATTCTCGGCTCTCCGCGGTCTCAGCGCGACGGGAATGCAGGTGAAGCCCGGTTTGCCGCGAGGCTCTGGTCCAGCTTGTCCGGTGTTCCCCGCACCTCCGGGGACCCCCTCTCGGAACCTCTGCTGCTGGGGTCTGGTGGTGGAGCTAGTGTACGCTAATGGAGAATGACTGGCTTTTGGTCAGTTGTGGAACTGCAACAAAATTAATTTCTGCATGAGACCCAATGCGAGAAAGAGATGGTCGGCCTTCCTGTCCTGTGCACCAAGAAGAGGACTGGAGTGGTTTTCCAAGTCCAAATAATGGTATTGCAAAGTCATACATGTTTCCGCCCAGTTTCGAACAGGGGACCTTTCGCGTGTGAGGCGAACGTGATAACCACTACACTACGGAAACAGACATGCTTTGAAAATGGCGGGCATAAAAATAAAATCCTGTAAAAAACTCTGCTACAATTCTTGACAGTAAGATGGATACTGCAGGTTTTCTCCTGGCTGCTCTCAAAGACTCATGCTGATGTTAACCATTACACCATGGAACCCACTTCTGCTGTTATTGTGGTCTGACATTGTGGTGGTGGCACCTGACAGAGTGCTGTCCATGAGTGCTGTCCATGCTACCGAGAGCGTCTGGGTGTTTAGGGTACCAGGGCCCTGGTCCTCCAACTCCGCGGGCTGGCTCTTTCACTCCGGTGGCTGGTGGGGGGGGGGGAGCTTAACAGCGGGTCCCCGGGTTCGCACGGTGAGCCCTGTCTCTGGGTGGCTCCGGGTCTGGACGGTGAGTCAAAGGTGAGTTGCTGAGCAGCGGGGCGGTGAGCCGGGTCGGTGAGTGGCTTTCTGCGGGCTGGCTCTTTCACTCCGGTGGCTGGTCGGAGGGGAGCTTAACAGCGGGTCCCCGGGTTCGCACGGTGAGCCGGGTCTTTGGGTGGCTCCGGGCCTGGAGCTGCAGCATTTAGAAGCTTCTTTGGCAGGCAGAGGGTGAGTCAAAGGTGAGTTGCTGAGCAGCGGGGCGGTGAGCCGGGTTGGTGAGTGGCTTTCTGCGGGCTGGCTCTTTCACTCCGGTGGCTGGTCAGGGGGGAGCTTAACAGCGGGTCCCCGGGTTCGCACGGTGAGCCGGGTCTTTGGGTGGCTCCGGGTCTGGACGGTGAGTCAAAGGTGAGTTTCTGAGCAGCGGGGCGGTGAGACGAGTTGGTGAGTGGCTTTCAGGGCCGTGCTGTCAGTCTGTGTCTGGGACGAGGCGACGGCGGGCATTAAAAAGCGATTCTCCCAGAGATGCTCTAGATGCTGTCCTAAATAACTGCTCTTTTTACTTCTTCAATGACATTTTCTGTGTGTATAAAATCCACCCTCAATCAGAGTTTCCTCTGATCAAGCTGCAGCATTAAGAAGCTTCTTTGGCAGGCAGACAGCAACTGCTAGTCTATTTTCTTAATGACCATTGTTTACTTGACTCAATCATGTAGGTATCATCGTACGAAACAAGAAGACTCCCCGTCGGGGAATCGAACCCCGGTCTTCTGCGTGACAGGCAGAGATACTGTCCACTATACTAACGAGGACAGTTTTGTGCCAAAATAACTTCCTGATTGCAGGAACTTAATAACTGTGTACCAATGTCATTGGAAAGTCAGTGTCCATCTCTTTTTAATCTTTTATATTGGTCCGCGATTCTCGGCTCTCCGCGGTCTCAGCGCGACGGGAATGCAGGTGAAGCCCCGCAAGTCTCGGCTCGGTTTGCCGCGAGGCTCTGGTCCAGCTGGTCCGGTGTTCCCCGCACCTCCGGGGACCCCCTCTCGGAACCTGTGCTGCTGGGGTCTGGTGGTGGAGCTAGTGTACGCTAATGGAGAATGACTGGCTTTTGGTCAGTTGTGGAACTGCAACAAAATTAATTTCTGCATGAGACCCAATGCGAGAAAGAGATGGTCGGCCTTCCTGTCCTGTGCACCAAGAAGAGGACTGGAGTGGTTTTCCAAGTCCAAATAATGGTATTGCAAAGTCATACATGTTTCCGCCCAGTTTCGAACAGGGGACCTTTCGCGTGTGAGGCGAACGTGATAAGCACTACACTACGGAAACAGACATGCTTTGAAAATGGCGGGCATAAAAATAAAATCCTGTAAAAAACTCTGCTACAATTCTTGACAGTAAGATGGATACTGCAGGTTTTCTCCTGGCTGCTCTCAAAGACTCATGCTGATGTTAACCATTACACCATGGAACCCACTTCTGCTGTTATTGTGGTCTGACATTGTGGTGGTGGCACCTGACAGAGTGCTGTCCATGAGTGCTGTCCATGCTACCGAGAGCGTCTGGGTGTTTAGGGTACCAGGGCCCTGGTCCTCCGGCTCCGCGGGCTGGCTCTTTCACTCCGGTGGCTGGTTGGGGGGGGGGGCTTAACAGCGGGTCCCCGGGTTCGCACGGTGAGCCGTGTCTCTGGGTGGCTCCGGGTCTGGACGGTGAGTCAAAGGTGAGTTGCTGAGCAGCGGGGCGGTGAGCCGGGTCGGTGAGTGGCTTTCTGCGGGCTGGCTCTTTCACTCCGGTGGCTGGTCGGAGGGGAGCTTAACAGCGGGTCCCCGGGTTCGCACGGTGAGCCGGGTCTTTGGGTGGCTCCGGGCCTGGAGCTGCAGCATTTAGAAGCTTCTTTGGCAGGCAGAGGGTGAGTCAAAGGTGAGTTGCTGAGCAGCGGGGCGGTGAGCCGGGTTGGTGAGTGGCTTTCAGCGGGCTGGCTCTTTCACTCCGGTGGCTGGTCAGGGGGGAGCTTAACAGCGGGTCCCCGGGTTCGCACGGTGAGCCGGGTCTTTGGGTGGCTCCGGGTCTGGACGGTGAGTCAAAGGTGAGTTTCTGAGCAGCGGGGCGGTGAGCCGGGTTGGTGAGTGGCTTACAGGGCCGTGCTGTCAGTCTGTGTCTGGGACGAGGCGACGGCGGGCATTAAAAAGCGATTCTCCCAGAGATGCTCTAGATGCTGTCCTAAATAACTGCTCTTTTTACTTCTTCAATGACATTTTCTGTGTGTATAAAATCCACCCTCAATCAGAGTTTCCTCTGATCAAGCTGCAGCATTTAGAAGCTTCTTTGGCAGGCAGACAGCAACTGCTAGTCTATTTTCTTAATGACCATTGTTTACTTGACTCAATCATGTAGGTATCATCGTACGAAACAAGAAGACTCCCCGTCGGGGAATCGAACCCCGGTCTTCTGCGTGACAGGCAGAGATACTGTCCACTATACTAACGAGGACAGTTTTGTGCCAAAATAACTTCCTGATTGCAGGAACTTAATAACTGTGTACCAATGTCATTGGAAAGTCAGTGTCCATCTCTTTTTAATCTTTTATATTGGTCCGCGATTCTCGGCTCTCCGCGGTCTCAGCGCGACGGGAATGCAGGTGAAGCCCCGCAAGTCTCGGCTCGGTTTGCCGCGAGGCTCTGGTCCAGCTGGTCCGGTGTTCCCCGCACCTCCGGGGACCCCCTCTCGGAACCTGTGCTGCTGGGGTCTGGTGGTGGAGCTAGTGTACGCTAATGGAGAATGACTGGCTTTTGGTCAGTTGTGGAACTGCAACAAAATTAATTTCTGCATGAGACCCAATGCGAGAAAGAGATGGTCGGCCTTCCTGTCCTGTGCACCAAGAAGAGGACTGGAGTGGTTTTCCAAGTCCAAATAATGGTATTGCAAAGTCATACATGTTTCCGCCCAGTTTCGAACAGGGGACCTTTCGCGTGTGAGGCGAACGTGATAACCACTACACTACGGAAACAGACATGCTTTGAAATTGGCGGGCATAAAAATAAAATCCTGTAAAAAACTCTGCTACAATTCTTGACAGTAAGATGGATACTGCAGGTTTTCTCCTGGCTGCTCTCAAAGACTCATGCTGATGTTAACCATTACACCATGGAACCCACTTCTGCTGTTATTGTGGTCTGACATTGTGGTGGTGGCACCTGACAGAGTGCTGTCCATGAGTGCTGTCCATGCTACCGAGAGCGTCTGGGTGTTTAGGGTACCAGGGCCCTGGTCCTCCGGCTCCGCGGGCTGGCTCTTTCACACCGGTGGCTGGTTGGGGGGGGGAGCTTAACAGCGGGTCCCCGGGTTCGCACGGTGAGCCGTGTCTCTGGGTGGCTCCGGGTCTGGACGGTGAGTCAAAGGTGAGTTGCTGAGCAGCGGGGCGGTGAGCCGGGTCGGTGAGTGGCTTTCTGCGGGCTGGCTCTTTCACTCCGGTGGCTGGTCGGAGGGGAGCTTAACAGCGGGTCCCCGGGTTCGCACGGTGAGCCGGGTCTTTGGGTGGCTCCGGGCCTGGAGCTGCAGCATTTAGAAGCTTCTTTGGCAGGCAGAGGGTGAGTCAAAGGTGAGTTGCTGAGCAGCGGGGCGGTGAGCCGGGTTGGTGAGTGGCTTTCTGCGGGCTGGCTCTTTCACTCCGGTGGCTGGTCAGGGGGGAGCTTAACAGCGGGTCCCCGGGTTCGCACGGTGAGCCGGGTCTTTGGGTGGCTCCGGGTCTGGACGGTGAGTCAAAGGTGAGTTTCTGAGCAGCGGGGCGGTGAGACGGGTTGGTGAGTGGCTTTCAGGGCCGTGCTGTCAGTCTGTGTCTGGGACGAGGCGACGGCGGGCATTAAAAAGCGATTCTCCCAGAGATGCTCTAGATGCTGTCCTAAATAACTGCTCTTTTTACTTCTTCAATGACATTTTCTGTGTGTATAAAATCCACCCTCAATCAGAGTTTCCTCTGATCAAGCTGCAGCATTTAGAAGCTTCTTTGGCAGGCAGACAGCAACTGCTAGTCTATTTTCTTAATGACCATTGTTTACTTGACTCAATCATGTAGGTATCATCGTACGAAACAAGAAGTCTCCCCGTCGGGGAATCGAACCCCGGTCTTCTGCGTGACAGGCAGAGATACTGTCCACTATACTAACGAGGACAGTTTTGTGCCAAAATAACTTCCTGATTGCAGGAACTTAATAACTGTGTACCAATGTCATTGGAAAGTCAGCGTCCATCTCTTTTTAATCTTTTATATTGGTCCGCGATTCTCGGCTCTCCGCGGTCTCAGCGCGACGGGAATGCAGGTGAAGCCCCGCGAGTCTTGGCTCGGTTTGCCGCGAGGCTCTGGTCCAGCTGGTACGGGGTTCCCAGCACCTCCGGGGACCCCCTCTCGGAACCTCTGCTGCTGGGGTCTGGTGGTGGAGCTAGTGTACGCTAATGGAGAATGACTGGCTTTTGGTCAGTTGTGGAACTGCAACAAAATTAATTTCTGCATGAGACCCAATGCGAGAAAGAGATGGTCGGCCTTCCTGTCCTGTGCACCAAGAAGAGGACTGGAGTGGTTTTCCAAGTCCAAATAATGGTATTGCAAAGTCATACATGTTTCCGCCCAGTTTCGAACAGGGGACCTTTCGCGTGTGAGGCGAACGTGATAACCACTACACTACGGAAACAGACATGCTTTGAAAATGGCGGGCATAAAAATAAAATCCTGTAAAAAACTCTGCTACAATTCTTGACAGTAAGATGGATACTGCAGGTTTTCTCCTGGCTGCTATCAAAGACTCATGCTGATGTTAACCATTACACCATGGAACCCACTTCTGCTGTTATTGTGGTCTGACATTGTGGTGGTGGCACCTGACAGAGTGCTGTCCATGAGTGCTGTCCATGCTACCGAGAGCGTCTGGGTGTTTAGGGTACCAGGGCCCTGGTCCTCCAGCTCCGCGGGCTGGCTCTTTCACTCCGGTGGCTGGTGGGGGGGGGGGAGCTTAACAGCGGGTCCCCGGGTTCGCACGGTGAGCCGGGTCTTTGGGTGGCTCCGGGTCTGGACGGTGAGTCAAAGGTGAGTTTCTGAGCAGCGGGGCGGTGAGCCGGGTTGGTGAGTGGCTTAGAGGGCCGTGCTGTCAGTCTGTGTCTGGGACGAGGCGACGGCGGGCATTAAAAAGCGATTCTCCCAGAGATGCTCTAGATGCTGTCCTAAATAACTGCTCTTTTTACTTCTTCAATGACATTTTCTGTGTGTATAAAATCCACCCTCAATCAGAGTTTCCTCTGATCAAGCTGCAGCATTTAGAAGCTTCTTTGGCAGGCAGACAGCAACTGCTAGTCTATTTTCTTAATGACCATTGTTTACTTGACTCAATCATGTAGGTATCATCGTACGAAACAAGAAGACTCCCCGTCGGGGAATCGAACCCCGGTCTTCTGCGTGACAGGCAGAGATACTGTCCACTATACTAACGAGGACAGTTTTGTGCCAAAATAACTTCCTGATTGCAGGAACTTAATAACTGTGTACCAATGTCATTGGAAAGTCAGTGTCCATCTCTTTTTAATCTTTTATATTGGTCCGCGATTCTCGGCTCTCCGCGGTCTCAGCGCGACGGGAATGCAGGTGAAGCCCTGCAAGTCTCGGCTCGGTTTGCCGCGAGGCTCTGGTCCAGCTGGTCCGGTGTTCCCCGCACCTCCGGGGACCCCCTCTCGGAACCTGTGCTGCTGGGGTCTGGTGGTGGAGCTAGTGTACGCTAATGGAGAATGACTGGCTTTTGGTCAGTTGTGGAACTGCAACAAAATTAATTTCTGCATGAGACCCAATGCGAGAAAGAGATGGTCGGCCTTCCTGTCCTGTGCACCAAGAAGAGGACTGGAGTGGTTTTCCAAGTCCAAATAATGGTATTGCAAAGTCATACATGTTTCCGCCCAGTTTCGAACAGGGGACCTTTCGCGTGTGAGGCGAACGTGATAACCACTACACTACGGAAACAGACATGCTTTGAAAATGGCGGGCATAAAAATAAAATCCTGTAAAAAACTCTGCTACAATTCTTGACAGTAAGATGGATACTGCAGGTTTTCTCCTGGCTGCTCTCAAAGACTCATGCTGATGTTAACCATTACACCATGGAACCCACTTCTGCTGTTATTGTGGTCTGACATTGTGGTGGTGGCACCTGACAGAGTGCTGTCCATGAGTGCTGTCCATGCTACCGAGAGCCTCTGGGTGTTTAGGGTACCAGGGCCCTGGTCCTCCGGCTCCGCGGGCTGGCTCTTTCACTCCGGTGGCTGGTTGGGGGGGGGAGCTTAACAGCGGGTCCCCGGGTTCGCACGGTGAGCCGTGTCTCTGGGTGGCTCCGGGTCTGGACGGTGAGTCAAAGGTGAGTTGCTGAGCAGCGGGGCGGTGAGCCGGGTCGGTGAGTGGCTTTCTGCGGGCTGGCTCTTTCACTCCGGTGGCTGGTCGGAGGGGAGCTTAACAGCGGGTCCCCGGGTTCGCACGGTGAGCCGGGTCTTTGGGTGGCTCCGGGCCTGGAGCTGCAGCATTTAGAAGCTTCTTTGGCAGGCAGAGGTTGAGTCAAAGGTGAGTTGCTGAGCAGCGGGGCGGTGAGCCGGGTTGGTGAGTGGCTTTCTGCGGGCTGGCTCTTTCACTCCGGTGGCTGGTCAGGGGGGAGCTTAACAGCGGGTCCCCGGGTTCGCACGGTGAGCCGGGTCTTTGGGTGGCTCCGGGTCTGGACGGTGAGTCAAAGGTGAGTTTCTGAGCAGCGGGGCGGTGAGACGGGTTGGTGAGTGGCTTTCAGGGCCGTGCTGTCAGTCTGTGTCTGGGACGAGGCGACGGCGGGCATTAAAAAGCGATTCTCCCAGAGATGCTCTAGATGCTGTCCTAAATAACTGCTCTTTTTACTTCTTCAATGACATTTTCTGTGTGTATAAAATCCACCCTCAATCAGAGTTTCCTCTGATCAAGCTGCAGCATTTAGAAGCTTCTTTGGCAGGCAGACAGCAACTGCTAGTCTATTTTCTTAATGACCATTGTTTACTTGACTCAATCATGTAGGTATCATCGTACGAAACAAGAAGTCTCCCCGTCGGGGAATCGAACCCCGGTCTTCTGCGTGACAGGCAGAGATACTGTCCACTATACTAACGAGGACAGTTTTGTGCCAAAATAACTTCCTGATTGCAGGAACTTAATAACTGTGTACCAATGTCATTGGAAAGTCAGCGTCCATCTCTTTTTAATCTTTTATATTGGTCCGCGATTCTCGGCTCTCCGCGGTCTCAGCGCGACGGGAATGCAGGTGAAGCCCTGCAAGTCTCGGCTCGGTTTGCCGCGAGGCTCTGGTCCAGCTGGTCCGGTGTTCCCCGCACCTACGGGGACCCCCTCTCGGAACCTCTGCTGCTGGGGTCTGGTGGTGGAGCTAGTGTACGCTAATGGAGAATGACTGGCTTTTGGTCAGTTGTGGAACTGCAACAAAATTAATTTCTGCATGAGACCCAATGCGAGAAAGAGATGGTCGGCCTTCCTGTCCTGTGCACCAAGAAGAGGACTGGAGTGGTTTTCCAAGTCCAAATAATGGTATTGCAAAGTCATACATGTTTCCGCCCAGTTTCGAACAGGGGACCTTTCGCGTGTGAGGCGAACGTGATAACCACTACACTACGGAAACAGACATGCTTTGAAAATGGCGGGCATAAAAATAAAATCCTGTAAAAAACTCTGCTACAATTCTTGACAGTAAGATGGATACTGCAGGTTTTCTCCTGGCTGCTCTCAAAGACTCATGCTGATGTTAACCATTACACCATGGAACCCACTTCTGCTGTTATTGTGGTCTGACATTGTGGTGGTGGCACCTGACAGAGTGCTGTCCATGAGTGCTGTCCATGCTACCGAGAGCCTCTGGGTGTTTAGGGTACCAGGGCCCTGGTCCTCCGGCTCCGCGGGCTGGCTCTTTCACTCCGGTGGCTGGTTGGGGGGGGGAGCTTAACAGCGGGTCCCCGGGTTCGCACGGTGAGCCGTGTCTCTGGGTGGCTCCGGGTCTGGACGGTGAGTCAAAGGTGAGTTGCTGAGCAGCGGGGCGGTGAGCCGGGTCGGTGAGTGGCTTTCTGCGGGCTGGCTCTTTCACTCCGGTGGCTGGTCGGAGGGGAGCTTAACAGCGGGTCCCCGGGTTCGCACGGTGAGCCGGGTCTTTGGGTGGCTCCGGGCCTGGAGCTGCAGCATTTAGAAGCTTCTTTGGCAGGCAGAGGTTGAGTCAAAGGTGAGTTGCTGAGCAGCGGGGCGGTGAGCCGGGTTGGTGAGTGGCTTTCTGCGGGCTGGCTCTTTCACTCCGGTGGCTGGTCAGGGGGGAGCTTAACAGCGGGTCCCCGGGTTCGCACGGTGAGCCGGGTCTTTGGGTGGCTCCGGGTCTGGACGGTGAGTCAAAGGTGAGTTTCTGAGCAGCGGGGCGGTGAGACGGGTTGGTGAGTGGCTTTCAGGGCCGTGCTGTCAGTCTGTGTCTGGGACGAGGCGACGGCGGGCATTAAAAAGCGATTCTCCCAGAGATGCTCTAGATGCTGTCCTAAATAACTGCTCTTTTTACTTCTTCAATGACATTTTCTGTGTGTATAAAATCCACCCTCAATCAGAGTTTCCTCTGATCAAGCTGCAGCATTTAGAAGCTTCTTTGGCAGGCAGACAGCAACTGCTAGTCTATTTTCTTAATGACCATTGTTTACTTGACTCAATCATGTAGGTATCATCGTACGAAACAAGAAGACTCCCCGTCGGGGAATCGAACCCCGGTCTTCTGCGTGACAGGCAGAGATACTGTCCACTATACTAACGAGGACAGTTTTGTGCCAAAATAACTTCCTGATTGCAGGAACTTAATAACTGTGTACCAATGTCATTGGAAAGTCAGTGTCCATCTCTTTTTAATCTTTTATATTGGTCCGCGATTCTCGGCTCTCCGCGGTCTCAGCGCGACGGGAATGCAGGTGAAGCCCTGCAAGTCTCGGCTCGGTTTGCCGCGAGGCTCTGGTCCAGCTGGTCCGGTGTTCCCCGCACCTCCGGGGACCCCCTCTCGGAACCTGTGCTGCTGGGGTCTGGTGGTGGAGCTAGTGTACGCTAATGGAGAATGACTGGCTTTTGGTCAGTTGTGGAACTGCAACAAAATTAATTTCTGCATGAGACCCAATGCGAGAAAGAGATGGTCGGCCTTCCTGTCCTGTGCACCAAGAAGAGGACTGGAGTGGTTTTCCAAGTCCAAATAATGGTATTGCAAAGTCATACATGTTTCCGCCCAGTTTCGAACAGGGGACCTTTCGCGTGTGAGGCGAACGTGATAACCACTACACTACGGAAACAGACATGCTTTGAAAATGGCGGGCATAAAAATAAAATCCTGTAAAAAACTCTGCTACAATTCTTGACAGTAAGATGGATACTGCAGGTTTTCTCCTGGCTGCTCTCAAAGACTCATGCTGATGTTAACCATTACACCATGGAACCCACTTCTGCTGTTATTGTGGTCTGACATTGTGGTGGTGGCACCTGACAGAGTGCTGTCCATGAGTGCTGTCCATGCTACCGAGAGCCTCTGGGTGTTTAGGGTACCAGGGCCCTGGTCCTCCGGCTCCGCGGGCTGGCTCTTTCACTCCGGTGGCTGGTTGGGGGGGGGAGCTTAACAGCGGGTCCCCGGGTTCGCACGGTGAGCCGTGTCTCTGGGTGGCTCCGGGTCTGGACGGTGAGTCAAAGGTGAGTTGCTGAGCAGCGGGGCGGTGAGCCGGGTCGGTGAGTGGCTTTCTGCGGGCTGGCTCTTTCACTCCGGTGGCTGGTCGGAGGGGAGCTTAACAGCGGGTCCCCGGGTTCGCACGGTGAGCCGGGTCTTTGGGTGGCTCCGGGCCTGGAGCTGCAGCATTTAGAAGCTTCTTTGGCAGGCAGAGGTTGAGTCAAAGGTGAGTTGCTGAGCAGCGGGGCGGTGAGCCGGGTTGGTGAGTGGCTTTCTGCGGGCTGGCTCTTTCACTCCGGTGGCTGGTCAGGGGGGAGCTTAACAGCGGGTCCCCGGGTTCGCACGGTGAGCCGGGTCTTTGGGTGGCTCCGGGTCTGGACGGTGAGTCAAAGGTGAGTTTCTGAGCAGCGGGGCGGTGAGACGGGTTGGTGAGTGGCTTTCAGGGCCGTGCTGTCAGTCTGTGTCTGGGACGAGGCGACGGCGGGCATTAAAAAGCGATTCTCCCAGAGATGCTCTAGATGCTGTCCTAAATAACTGCTCTTTTTACTTCTTCAATGACATTTTCTGTGTGTATAAAATCCACCCTCAATCAGAGTTTCCTCTGATCAAGCTGCAGCATTTAGAAGCTTCTTTGGCAGGCAGACAGCAACTGCTAGTCTATTTTCTTAATGACCATTGTTTACTTGACTCAATCATGTAGGTATCATCGTACGAAACAAGAAGTCTCCCCGTCGGGGAATCGAACCCCGGTCTTCTGCGTGACAGGCAGAGATACTGTCCACTATACTAACGAGGACAGTTTTGTGCCAAAATAACTTCCTGATTGCAGGAACTTAATAACTGTGTACCAATGTCATTGGAAAGTCAGTGTCCATCTCTTTTTAATCTTTTATATTGGTCCGCGATTCTCGGCTCTCCGCGGTCTCAGCGCGACGGGAATGCAGGTGAAGCCCCGCGAGTCTCGGCTCGGTTTGCCGCGAGGCTCTGGTCCAGCTGGTACGGGGTTCCCCGCACCTCCGGGGACCCCCTCTCGGAACCTCTGCTGCTGGGGTCTGGTGGTGGAGCTAGTGTACGCTAATGGAGAATGACTGGCTTTTGGTCAGTTGTGGAACTGCAACAAAATTAATTTCTGCATGAGACCCAATGCGAGAAAGAGATGGTCGGCCTTCCTGTCCTGTGCACCAAGAAGAGGACTGGAGTGGTTTTCCAAGTCCAAATAATGGTATTGCAAAGTCATACATGTTTCCGCCCAGTTTCGAACAGGGGACCTTTCGCATGTGAGGCGAACGTGATAACCACTACACTACGGAAACAGACATGCTTTGAAAATGGCGGGCATAAAAATAAAATCCTGTAAAAAACTCTGCTACAATTCTTGACAGTAAGATGGATACTGCAGGTTTTCTCCTGGCTGCTCTCAAAGACTCATGCTGATGTTAACCATTACACCATGGAACCCACTTCTGCTGTTATTGTGGTCTGACATTGTGGTGGTGGCACCTGACAGAGTGCTGTCCATGAGTGCTGTCCATGCTACCGAGAGCGTCTGGGTGTTTAGGGTACCAGGGCCCTGGTCCTCCAGCTCCGCGGGCTAGCTCTTTCACTCCGGTGGCTGGTGGGGGGGGGGAGCTTAACAGCGGGTCCCCGGGTTCGCACGGTGAGCCGTGTCTCTGGGTGGCTCCGGGTCTGGACGGTGAGTCAAAGGTGAGTTGCTGAGCAGCGGGGCGGTGAGCCGGGTCGGTGAGTGGCTTTCTGCGGGCTGGCTCTTTCACTCCGGTGGCTGGTCGGAGGGGAGCTTAACAGCGGGTCCCCGGGTTCGCACGGTGAGCCGGGTCTTTGGGTGGCTCCGGGCCTGGAGCTGCAGCATTTAGAAGCTTCTTTGGCAGGCAGAGGGTGAGTCAAAGGTGAGTTGCTGAGCAGCGGGGCGGTGAGCCGGGTTGGTGAGTGGCTTTCTGCGGTCTGGCTCTTTCACTCCGGTGGCTGGTCGGGGGGGAGCTTAACAGCGGGTCCCCGGGTTCGCACGGTGAGCCGGGTCTTTGGGTGGCTCCGGGTCTGGACGGTGAGTCAAAGGTGAGTTTCTGAGCAGCGGGGCGGTGAGCCGGGTTGGTGAGTGGCTTTCAGGGCCGTGCTGTCAGTCTGTGTCTGGGACGAGGCGACGGCGGGCATTAAAAAGCGATTCTCCCAGAGATGCTCTAGATGCTGTCCTAAATAACTGCTCTTTTTACTTCTTCAATGACATTTTCTGTGTGTATAAAATCCACCCTCAATCAGAGTTTCCTCTGATCAAGCTGCAGCATTTAGAAGCTTCTTTGGCAGGCAGACAGCAACTGCTAGTCTATTTTCTTAATGACCATTGTTTACTTGACTCAATCATGTAGGTATCATCGTACGAAACAAGAAGTCTCCCCGTCGGGGAATCGAACCCCGGTCTTCTGCGTGACAGGCAGAGATACTGTCCACTATACTAACGAGGACAGTTTTGTGCCAAGATAACTTCCTGATTGCAGGAACTTAATAACTGTGTACCAATGTCATTGGAAGGTCAGTGTCCATCTCTTTTTAATCTTTTATATTGGTCCGCGATTCTCGGCTCTCCGCGGTCTCAGCGCGACGGGAATGCAGGTGAAGCCCCCCGAGTCTCGGCTCGGTTTGCTGCGAGGCTCTGGTCCAGCTGGTACGGGGTTCCCCGCACCTCCGGGGACCCCCTCTCGGAACCTCTGCTGCTGGGTTCTGGTGGTGGAGCTAGTGTACGTTAATGGAGAATGACTGGCTTTTGGTCAGTTGTGGTACTGCAACAAAATTAATTTCTGCATGAGACCCAATGTGAGAAAGAGATGGTCGGCCTTCCTGTCCTGTGCACCAAGAAGAGGACTGGAGTGGTTTTCCAAGTCCAAATAATGTTATTGCAAAGTCATACATGTTTCCGCCCAGTTTCGAACAGGGGACCTTTCGCGTGTGAGGCGAACGTGATAACCACTACACTACGGAAACAGACATGCGTTGAAAATGGCGGGCATAAAAATAAAATCCTGTAAAAAACTCTGCTACAATTCTTGACAGTAAGATGGATACTGCAGGATTTCTCCTGGCTGCTCTCAAAGACTCATG
>NW_026906309.1:72500-77177 GCF_033807715.1 Cololabis saira | reverse complement strand
GTTATTATGGGATGGCAGGTGTTTTTACAGGATGTTAGTGTTATTATGGGATGGCAGGTGTTTTTATAGGATATTAGTGTTATTATGGGATGTCAGGTGTTTTTATAGGATGTTAGTGTTATTATGGGATGTAAGGGGTTTTTATAGGATGTTAGTGTTATTATGGGATGGCAGGTGTTTTTATAGGATGTTAGTGTTATTATGGGATGGCAGGTGTTTTTATAGGATGTTAGTGTTATTATGGGATGGCAGGTGTTTTTATAGGATGTTAGTGTTATTATGGGATGTTAGTGTTATTATGGGATGGTAGGTGTTTATTATGGGATGGTAGTGTTATTGGTGTTAGCGGTCCCGTTAGCGGTTCTGTTAGCGGTCCTGTTAGCGATCCCGTTAGCGGTCCTGTTAGCGGTCCAGTTAGCGATCCCGTTAGCGACCCCGTTAGCGGTCCCGTTAGCAATCCCGTTAGCGGTTGTTAGCGATCCCGTTAGCGGTCCAGTTAGCGGCCCCGTTAGCGGTCCCGTTAGCAATCCCATTAGCGGTCCCGTTAGCGGTCCCGTTAGCGGTTCCGCTAGCGGTTGTTAGCGATCCCGGTAGCGGTCCTGTTAGCGGTTCTGTTAGCCGTTCTGTTAGCGGTCCCCTTAGCGGTTCCGTTAGCGGTCCCGTTAGCGACCCCATTAGCGGCTCGGTTAGCGGTCCCATTAGCGATCCCGTTAGCGATCCCGTTAGCGGTCCCGTTAGCGGTTCCGTTAGCTATACCATTAGCGGTCCCGTTAGCGGTTCCGTTAGCGGTTGTTAGCGGCTCGGTTAGCGATTCCGTTAGCGGCTCGGTTAGCAATCCCGTTAGCGATCCCGTTAGCGGTCCCGTTAGCGGTTCCGTTAGCGATCCCATTAGCGGTCCCATTAGCGGTTCCGTTAGCGGTTGTTAGCGGCTCGGTTAGCGATTCCGTTAGCGGCTCGGTTAGCGGTCCCGTTAGCGGTCCCGTTAGCGATCCCGTTAGCGGTTCAGTTAGCGATCCTGTTAGAGGTTCCGTTAGCGGTTCTGTTAGCTATCCCGTTAGCGGTCCCGTTAGCGGTCTTGTTAGCGGTTCTATTAGCCTATTACATATTTTCTGTAATAACTTTTGAATGGTTTGACATAGAGAGTCATGGGTGGTGTCATTGGAATCTGTATCGAGTCCTTGACCCTCATTGGTGCAAATTAGCCCCGCCCCTTCTTCTGATTGGCTCATACGTTATAGTCAAATATCTTTTGAATGGTATGACATACAGAGTCATGGATGATGTCATATTAATCAGTATATTAATCAGTATCGAGCCCCGCGATCATCCGGCAGTAGTCCGTGGCACTTCAAAATTTCCCGGGAATTTTGTCTAGTTATTATTATTCATCTTCCGGACAACTTTCGGTTCGCTACTCCTCCTAGAGCTTTGAGAAAACGCGAAAAGTAAAAACGTAGAAACATGCGCCTTAAACGGGAATCGTGTGCTATGACTTTTATAAGCAATTGGCGTGCACGTTTT
This sequence comes from Cololabis saira, assembly GCF_033807715.1. Taxonomy (NCBI): domain Eukaryota; kingdom Metazoa; phylum Chordata; class Actinopteri; order Beloniformes; family Belonidae; genus Cololabis; species Cololabis saira. The sequence goes on along the minus strand of NW_026906309.1, from coordinate 75,656 downwards.
TGCGCAACGTGCACAAACGTGCGCGCTAAAACCCATCCGGAATGCATTGGGAGAACTTTGGGGCCTCACCACTCGCACACGGTTACTCGAAAAATTCTGAACCAAATTAGAAAGTTGTAGGCCCTGAATTTAACTACAGTCCTGTGGATTTTCAGAGCGATGGCACAAATAGTTTTTGCACGAAGTGCAAAAACATTTCCAAATTTCCCAAACTAATGGGGAGATCACGTCCCATGCATTCCTATGGCGCCATTCAAAGCGGATGGGAGAAAAAAGACGAAATTCACCTTTTTTCTCAGTCACGTATCTTTCTCATACTTGCAAGTAGAAATGTCATTCAAACTTCAAAACGGAGGAAAACTTCTCTTCTCTCTCTGAACCTGGAACTGTTTTTTCCTAAAATGTACACTTTTCAAGATATGAGCGCTCAAGCGAGGACTGGAAATCACTTTTTTGTCAAATCTTCAGTGCGGTTCGAATTCATTAGAGTGGAGAGACTCTCGAAAAATGATCATAATTAGGGCCCGAGCACCTTCAGTGCGAAGGCCCTATTGTATCTGTAGGAATTCTTTTTCTTTTTCTTTTTCTTTTTCTTTTTCTTTTTCTTCTGACGAAAGGAGGGCCTTTTTGCCCCCCTAAACGTGCCCAAAAAGTCACCAAATTTTGCATGCAAGTCAGGCCTGGCGAAAAATTTGATATTTAATGGTTTACATTAATGGGCGTGGCAAAATGGCTCAGCAGCGCCCCCTTGAAAACTTTGTGACTCAAGCCCCACAATACGGTTTGACGTACATGCACGAAAATCGCAACACACCTGTATCAGTACACAACTTAAAGAAAAGTCTCTTGGCGCCATGGCCGAAACCGAACAGGAAGTCGGCGATTTTAAACATTCTGAATTAATCGCGTAATTTTGGAGCAATATGAGCCATTCCTTCGAGAATTAATACGGCCCGAACCGTAACGTGCATTCAGGTGTGTTATACATCAAAATGTGCGTCTCTATCCTGCGACTACGCGCATTACTTTTCTCTTTCAAAAGTGTTAACATGGCGACGCTAGACGGCAAAAAGCGCACCCCCCTTCATCTGATTGGTCCATATTTGATAGTTCCCCAAAAGTCACCAAATTTTGCATGCAAGGCAGGCCTGGCAATAAATTTGATATTTCATGGTTTGTATTAATGGACGTGGCAAAATGGCTCAACAGTGCCCCGCGGAAAACTTTGTGCCTCAAGCCCCACAATAGGGTTTGACGTACATGCATGAAAATCGGTACACACCTGCATCATGTTGCAACTTAAAGAAAAGTCTCTTGGCGCCATGGCCGAAACCAACAGGAAGTCAGCCATTTTTAATTTATTGTGTAATTTTGGCGCAATTTATGCCATTCCTTCGGCAATTAATACGGTTTGCATTAGTGGGCGTGGCCTAACGGCTCAACAGCGCCCCCTAGAATACTTTTGTCTGCTATAACATTTGAATGTTTTGACATAGAGAGTCGTGGGTGGTGTCATGGGACTCGGTATAGAGTCATTGACCATAATTGGCCTGAACTAGCCCCGCCCCTTCTTCTGATTGGTTTTCCCTTTTTTCTGCTATAACTTTTGAATGGTTTGACATAGGAAGTCGTGGGTGGTATCGTTTCTGATATGCTTATGGGGGGCGGTGGCCGTGAGTGCGAGGGCCCGTTCATCGCTGCTTGCAGCTTTAATTTTTATTTGTAACTCGAGCTCACGGGCAAACCGTAAAAGCTAGAAAGATAATTTTTGGTCAGAATGTAGACATAGATGTTGAGTTTCAAATAATGTGACTTTGACAGGCGTTGTGTGCACAAAATTGGAACGGCAGGGCCAACAGACACGCCAAATCCTCTCTCTCTCTCCATTGACTCCCATGTTAAATGAAGTTTTCTTCAAAAAAATCTCACTTTTGTTTTCGAATTGCCGTTACTAACACATTTTAAGTGATATCTGTATGAAAATAACATTTCCGGAATCTGCTGGGTTCTCCGTCGCTCACGATGTTTTCATTTTTCTGCTAAGAGCTACGGTTTGATGACAAAGTGGAGTGATTTGAGGTTTGTCACAACCGAAAATATAGCTGATTCATTACCTCTGTATATATACTAGTAAGCTTCTGAAGTTTCTAGAAGCTTCTCTGTTCTGATGACTCATCCCCCCCGCAGGCTTCTGGGTCATGTGACCCAGGACTGGTCACATGACTCAGTCAGTACAGACTTAATATAATATAACCTGGAAAATGGAGAAATCTGAACCCTGACCTTCATCATCCTCTACCTTCATCATCCTCTACCTTCATCATCCTCCTCTACCTTCATCATCCTCCTCTACCTTCATCATCCTCCTCTACCTTCATCATCCTCTACCTTCATCATCCTCTACCTTCATCATCCTCCTCTACCATCCATCATCCATCCATCCCTCCATCCATCCATCATCCCTCCATCCATCATCCCTCCATCATCCATCCATCCATCATCCATCCATCATCCATCCATCCATCCATCCATCCATCATCCATCCATCCATCATCCATCCATCATCCATCCATCATCCATACATCCATCAATCATCCATCCATCCATCCATCATCCATCCATCCATCATCCATCCATCCATCATCCATCCATCCATCCATCATCCATCATCCATCCATCATCCATCCATCATCCATCCATCCATCATCCATCCATCCATCCATCATCCATCCATCCATCATCCATCCATCCATCATCCATCATCCATCATCCATCATCCATCATCCATCCATCCATCCATCCATCATCCATCCATCCATCATCCATCCATCCATCATCCATCCATCATCCATCCATCCATCCATCCATCATCCATCCATCATCCATCCATCCATCATCCATCCATCCATCATCCATCATCCATCCATCCATCATCCATCCATCCATCATCCATCCATCATCCATCCATCATCCATCCATCCATCATCCATCCATCCATCCATCATCCATCCATCCATCATCCATCCATCATCCATCCATCCATCCATCCATCATCCATCCATCATCCATCCATCAATCATCCATCATCCATCCATCCATCATCCATCCATCCATCATCCATCATCCATCCATCCATCATCCATCCATCCATCATCC